>NW_011434779.1:0-680 GCF_000754665.1 Bison bison bison
ATGTCCTGCCATTCCCTTCTGGCCTGAAGAGTTTCTGTTGAAAGATCAGCTGTTATCCTTATGGGAATACCCTTGTGTGTTATTTGTTGTTTTTCCCTTGCTGCTTTTCATATTTGTTCTTTATGTTTGATCTTCATTAACTTGATTAGTATGTGTCTTGGGGTGGTTCGCCTTGGGTTTATCCTGTTTGGGACTCTCTGGGTTTCTTGGACCTGTGTGACGATTTCCTTCCCCATTCTAGGGAAGTTTTCAACTATTATCTCCTTGAGTATTTTCTCATGGCCTTTTTGTCTTCTTCTTCTGGGACACCTATGATTCGAATGTTGGGGCGTTTCACATTGTCCCAGAGGTCTCTGAGGTTGTCCTAATTTCTTATAATTCTTTTTCCTGTTTCCTCTCTGCTTCATTTATTTCTACCATTCTATCTTCTACCTCACTTATCCTATCTTCTGCCTCTGTTATTCTACTGTTGGTTCCCTCCAGAGTGTTTTTACGGTCTCATTTTAGTGCAGTATTCATTATATATTGACTCTTTTTTATTTCATCTAGGTCCTTGTTAAACCTTTCCTGCATCATCTCAATCCTTGTCTCCAGGCTATTTATCTGTAACTCCATTTAGTTTTCAAAATTTTGGATCATTTTTACTGTCATTATTCTGAATTCTTTTTCAGGTAGACTCC
>NW_011434780.1:0-604 GCF_000754665.1 Bison bison bison
GGATTCATGTTGATGTATGGCAAAACCAGTACAATATTGTAAACTTAAAAAATCAAATAAAAAATAATAAAATAAAATACACACAAAACAATAAAAAAAAGTAATTTTAAACAGTGAGGCTAGAAAAGACAGAATCTAAGGATAATAATCAAGTGATAGAGAATAATAATGATTTAGCCATTAGTCAAATTCAAGGGTCTTTAGTTCCTCCTCAAGGGCCATCAATAACATCCTGAGCATTATCCTATGAACAGTTTTAGAGATGCCAAAGCCCCAGCCAGGCTGAAAGTTAAGTACAGAGACCACAGAGTAGTTGAAACCAGACAGTTAAAAGACTTTATTGCAGAGGCCAGTAGACCAATTTTGCTTGGGTAACAGTACTGAATATGAAAAATGTGTGTATAGAAGGGTGATAAATCACTTTTATTTCAGAAACCAAGTAGATTTATTGATGTGTATTTTTCTGTAGTAAAAATTCTTTAAGGAATGAGTATTTTGCATGCTTCATGGTTTTGGTTACTATTTCTGTAAGCAGGCTGTATTTTTAAGTGATGCTGAAGTAACCCTAGCTGAACATCACCTTTCAATGGCTAGGAGACCAGTG
>NW_011434781.1:0-729 GCF_000754665.1 Bison bison bison
GGATTGCTCTCGAGAACTGCAGGGCCAATAGACCTCATCTAGGCTTGTGTCCAGAAGCCAATGTTCCTCTCCAGGGGCGACCGGGATCCGGGGTTGCATTCCAGACGCACCCGGGGAGACAGGCATTCATCTCGAGTGGAAGCAAAGAACCCCGCTCTGCCTCGATTCGCGACGGGTATCTCGTGGACCTCACTGGGTGGACTAAAGGGAGTCAAGCCTCCTGAGGCGTTTGGAGAGAGGCCGCGAGATTGGCCTCTAGGCCATGCAGGAGACGAAGGCCCTAATCTCCGCGATGACGGGGGAGTCTCGGGGGGGTTCTCGAGCGGCGGCCCCAGGGTGCGGTTTCTCACGAGGTAGGACGGCGACGTCAGTGAGCCTCTCGTGGGGCGCCAGGGAAGTCGGGTCTCCATGCGAGTGGCGAGGGGGAGCGCGTCATTGCTCTCGAGTCATGGTAGGGGAATCTGGCCTCGAGACGTGTGGAAGAAGGTCTCTCGAGGTCTTTCTCGGGTTGAGACAGGGAACCCTGGCTTCCCTCGACTTGTGCAGGTGACCTCAGGGGGCTTCTCATGGTGGCTCTGAGTAGTCAGGGAAACTGGAGGTGGGAGAGGCCTCTCGGGACTCCACGGGGTTTGGTTCATTGGAAGAGGGCCTCATCTCCAGTTGAGGCAGGAACCTCAGGGTTCCTCTGATTTCAGATTCCGATCGCAGGGTCCCTGTAGACTGGGGACA
>NW_011434782.1:0-716 GCF_000754665.1 Bison bison bison
ACGGGGAATTCAGGATGCCTCTTGTGTTGGCCCAGGGAAGTCCAATCTTCCATTCGAGTTGCGAAGGAAAGCTGGGGATTGCTCTCGAGTGACTGCAGGGCCAACAGACCTCATCTAGGCTTCTGTCCAGAAGCCAATGTTCCTCTCCAGGGGCGACAGGGATCTCAGGGTTGCATTCCAGACACACCCGGGGAGACAGGCATTCATGTCGAGTGGAAGCAAAGAACCCCGCTCTGCTCTCGAGTCGCGACGGGTATCTCTTGGAGCTCACTGGGTGGACTAAAGGGAGTCAAGCCTCCTGAGGCGTTGGAGAGAGGTCGAGAGATTGCTCTCTAGGCCATACAGGAGACGAAGGCCCTCAACTCGCGATGATGGGGCAGTCTCAGTGTTGTTCTCTAGCAGCGGCCACATTGTGCGGTTTCTCCCTAGGTACGACGGCGAGGTCAGTGAGCCTCTCGTGGGGGCGCCAGGGAAGTCGGGTCTCCATGCGAGTGGCGAGGGGGAGCACGTCATTGCTCTCGAGTCATGGTAGGGGAATCTGGCCTCGAGACGTGTTGAAGAAGGTCTCTCGAGGTCTTTCTCGGTTTGAGGCGGGAAACCCCTGGCTTCCCTTGACTTGGGCAGGTGACCTCAGGGGGCTTCTCATGGTGGCTCTGAGAAGTCAGGGAAACTGGAGGTGGGAGGGGCCTCTCGGCACTCCACTGGGTTTGGTGCAT
>NW_011434783.1:0-564 GCF_000754665.1 Bison bison bison
AGTATTTTCAACTTTTTTATCTGGAAGATTCTGAATTATCAGGAATTGCATGTTTTTGGCCTTAAGAAAATAATAATGACTATAATTGTTAACAGTGAGGAGTGAGAAAGACTATCCAATGAAGAAAAGAATTGTACCACTGCCTCACAAAGACGTGCTATCTCTCTCCAGTATTTATTCTTTTGGTATCTTACTGAATTAAGAAACCTGCAGTATTCACATATATTGGACTCTGATATGAATCACTCTTTTTTTTACATTTTATTTTATTTTTAAACTTTACATGATTGTATTAGTTTTGCCAAATATCAAAATGAATCCATCACAGGTATACATGTGCTCCCCATCCTGAACCCTCCTCCCTCCTCCCTCCCCATACCATCCCTCTGGGTCGTCCCAGTGCACTAGCCCCAAAGCATCCCAGTATCGTGCATTGAACCTGGACTGGCATCTCGTTTCATACATGATATTTTACATGTTTCAATGCCATTCTCCAAATCTCCCACCTCTCCCTCTCCCACAGAGTCCATAAGACTGTTGCATACATCAGTGTCTCTTTGCTGT
>NW_011434784.1:0-511 GCF_000754665.1 Bison bison bison
CAGGACATGGAAGCAACCTAGATGTCCATCAGCAGATGAATGGATAAGAAAGCTGTGGTACATATACACAATGGAGTATTACTCAGCCATTAAAAAGAATACATTTGAGTCGGTTCTAATGAGGTGGATGAAACTGGAGCCTATTATACAGAGAGAAGTAAGCCAGAAAGAAAAACACCAATACAGTATACTAACGCATATATATGGAATTTAGAAAGATAGTAATGACAACCCTGTATGCGAGACAGCAAAAGAGACAACGATGTATAGAATAGTCTTTTGGACTCTGTGGGAGAGGGAGGGGGAGGATGACTTGGGAGAATGGCGTTAAAAGATGTACAATATCATATAAGAAACAAATCGCCAGTCCAGGTTCGATGCAGGATACAGGAAGCTTGGGGCTGGTGCACTGGGATGACCCAGAGGGATGACATGGGGAGGGAGGTGGGAGGGGGTTCAGGATTGGGAACACATGTACACCTGTGGCAGATGCATATTGATGTATGGCAAA
>NW_011434785.1:0-501 GCF_000754665.1 Bison bison bison
TTATTTAGCAGCAAAGAAAGAACAATAGGAAGGGATGAGGCTAGTAGCAAAAATAGAAAGTTTTTTTTTTTTCTATTTCTGGTATGCTGCAATTCATGGGGTTGCAAAGAGTCGGACACAACTTAGTGAGTGAACAACAAAACCAATCAATTATATTAGTAGTGCCTGGGAATCATTTTTGACTTCAATCCTTAATCTTTCTTTAGCATTAGGCATCACTTCATTTAACAGTGAGCCTGAATATACATTGTCTTTTTCAATATTTAAATCTAATAACAAAAGATGTTATAAGTAATAATAAGTACCTTAAAAAGTACCAGCTAGAAGTAACTACTCAAGCCAAAGAATGCTTCCTATCATAAAATAATTATTTAAAATTTTAATATTGACATCAGGGTATCCTATGGCAATTTCTCCTGGGTTATTTGCTTTATCAATCATTATATCTCATGTCATCCTAGAAGAGATACAACTTTATTTTCCATAATACAGACATGAAAA
>NW_011434786.1:0-502 GCF_000754665.1 Bison bison bison
GACCTCGCCGTCGTACCTCGTGAGAAACCGCACCCTGGGGCCGCCGCTCGAGAACCACCCCGAGACTCCCCCGTCATCGCGGAGATGAGGGCCTTCGTCTCCTGCATGGCCTAGAGGCCAGCCTCGCGACCTCTCTCCAAACGCCTCAGGAGGCTTGACTCCCTTTAGTCCACCCAGTGAGCTCCAAGAGATACCCGTCGCGACTCGAGAGCAGAGCGGGGTTCTTTGCTTCCACTCGAGATGAATGCCTGTCTCCCCGGGTGCGTCTGGAATGCAACCCCGAGATCCCGGTCGCCCCTGGAGAGGAACATTGGCTTCTGGACACAAGCCCAGATGAGGTCTATTGGCCCTGCAGTCACTCGAGAGCAATCCCCAGCTTTCCTTCGCAACTCGAATGGAAGATTGGACTTCCCTGGGCCAACACAAGAGGCATCCCCGAAATTCCCCCGTCGTAACTCGAGAATCCCGCCGCAACTCGAGAAAAAACCAACGTGGTTCCCCC
>NW_011434787.1:0-564 GCF_000754665.1 Bison bison bison
ATGGAGAAACCAAAAACTTTACAGAGACGCAAAAACTAAAAGAATTCAGAACCATCAAACCAGCTTTACAAAACAAATGCTAAAGACTTCTAAATTAGAATTTCATGAGAACTGGAAATAAAAAAAACTACAGAAGATACACAAACAAACAAAAAAGAAAATAAAAGCAATCCCAACAGAACACTAAAGATGGCCACCAAATCACAACAGCAGAAAATAGAAGAGGAAGGGAAGAAAAAAGTTCAACAAAAACAAATTGAAAACAAAAAACTGTTAATAGAAACACACATAGCAATAAATACCTTAAATATAAATGGATTAAATTCTCCAACCAAAAGACATAGACTGGCTGAATGGATACAAAAACAGGATCCATATATATGCTGTCTACAAGAGACCCACTTCAGACCTAGGGACAAATATGGACTGAAAGTGAGGAGATAGAAATAGATAGCCTATGCAACAGGCTTTTTTTTTTTCAGTTTTTTTATTTTTATTTATTTTTAAAAAAGCTGCAGTAACAATACTTATATCAGAAAATATAAACTGTTACAAGAGACAAGG
>NW_011434788.1:0-799 GCF_000754665.1 Bison bison bison
CCTCCTCAGACAGCCATTTTGCTTTTTGCATTTCTTTTCTTGGGGATGGTCTTGATTCCTGTCTCCTGTACAATGTCAATTGTACATTGGAGACAACTGTACTGTACCGTGTACTTGGCCACTGAGACAGTTCAAAACAGTGTGCCAAACTCAGGAATGAGCAATCTTGTTTCTATCAAAAGCCACAATACTCAGGGAAAAGACAGACATCAAGTTAAGAACTTAAGAAAATTTAACGTGTGTGTTTGTGTATAAATGCACGTTTTGTAAAGAGAAATAAACATACTAACATACTAACAAGGATCTTTTCTCCAATTTAATAAATGGACATTCACCCCATTTATTTGAACATGTTCCAATTTCAATCGAAGTATTGAGGAGGAATTCTCTCTACCCAATGAAAGAACACCCAACTTGTTGATTGTGAACAATAAGAAGCCAATTTGAATAACCCAAATTCTGCAATTTCTCTCCTGGCATCCTTAGCTCAATACCATATATTATTTCATTCGAAGCACTCATTTTGATTTCACCAAACATCAGTACAGGAATGAACCCAAGGCAGGCTTGAAGCCTGGGTCTGCTGAAAGATGCTTTACCTAGGAAATGTCTTTCAACTCACCCAGTCCCACAAAGAACACTCAAGAATGTGCTGGGGTTACCTGCTCCAATTATTTGCTCCCACTAAAAGCTGGCAAGCTGATCCAAAGTTCCTGGATCAGAGACAGGAGGGTGTCATCAGCAGACAAGTCCTTGTAAGGATCTAAGAATGCTTACTTCTATTTGCAAGTGTGCTGTG
>NW_011434789.1:0-538 GCF_000754665.1 Bison bison bison
TTTGTCCGGTTCTAGAGAATATCATGGCCCTCCTAGGTCAGGTCATCTTTCCTTTCCGTAGCCCTCGTTTGATCCCTGAATTCTAGACAGCTTGGATTGCCTCTGTGGGCTGGATGGATTGTCCTCCCGTTTCACCGGGCGGCGGGAGCGAGGTCCCAGAGGCTCTCCTGGAACCGGGCGTGGGGGCGGGGCTCACCGGGAGCCCGTGGTGAAGGTGGGCAGCGCACCGGGAGCGCGCCCGGGGCGGGCGAAGCCGGGCGGCGCGGGTCGGGAATCGGGTCGTGGCGGGGATGGGGGGCGGTCCCAGTTGTGCTCCGGGGATCCCCACTGCGGCTGGGAAGGCACCGGGAGCATGGCAGGGGCGGGGCGGCGCGGGGCGGGGGTCGGCTCCGTGGCGGGGGTGGGGGGAGAGGCGTTCCCCGGTTGTCCTCGTCGGGGGTCGCCGGTGGCGGCTGGGAACGCCCATTGCGTGCGCTCCTGGGTCCCCAAGGATCGGCATCCCAGTGGGCGCGGCGGAGGGGTGCGGACCACGAGGTCA
>NW_011434790.1:0-590 GCF_000754665.1 Bison bison bison
CGCCAGATGCGTTCAGCTGCCTTGGATCGGCATGGAGAGCCTGAAAGGGAGAACGGGTGGAGAGGCGGGGGGCCTACCTGAACTCTGCTTTTCGTCAATGCCGAGCTCTCGGGCCAGTCGTTCTCTGGTCGCTATCCCAGGGTAGGGGTTCTGTTGAAAGAGCGCTTGCAGGGCGTCCTTCTGGCTCGGCTTCAGAACGAGCCTCCTCCTTCGAGACCCTGTGGCGATGGGGCCTGTGGAAGAAGAGAAGAAAGGGAAGCGCCTCAGACCAGAGCACCTGGTGGAGGACTCGACGGAGGAGCCCAAGCATGCTCCCGCCCAGGGCAGTTGCCCCTGTGCCTGAGCAGAGCCGGGAGCCCGGGGACGGGTGTGTGCATTTGGAAGTCGCTTGGCTACAGCCCGACAGCCAGGCTGAGAGGCAAGGGGCGGTAGCCCCCACACCCACCCCCACCCAGGCGGGAATGCAAGAAACGCGAGCAAGCAGAAAGGAAACCAAACCCAGCCCCAAAACAAAGGCGGCGAAGAGTCCCCACCCCCAACCCCCCACCCCCCCCAACGAAGACCACGACACTATCCCGCCGCGTGTTTCC
>NW_011434791.1:0-507 GCF_000754665.1 Bison bison bison
ATTAGATCTGCCTTTAGAAAGATCAGTTTAGCTACAATATGCAAAATTTTGGAAAATCAATGAGGCAGACAACTCATTATCTACTACTGTTGGAGTGAGACAAACAGGGTAACAAAAGATTTCTAGTCAAAGAAAGAAAGTAAAGCCAGCTAGGGCTAACTATACTACTG
Organism: Bison bison bison; assembly: GCF_000754665.1. Taxonomy (NCBI): domain Eukaryota; kingdom Metazoa; phylum Chordata; class Mammalia; order Artiodactyla; family Bovidae; genus Bison; species Bison bison. Next base: position 171 of record NW_011434791.1, read on the forward strand.
ATGACAGGTTGGATGAAGGTCAGAAAATGTAGTTTGTGAGGCTGGGGTCTCCTACTGTATTTCCCATAAGATCAGCTTGATAAAACAGTAAGAGCATTTAATGTTAACTAAATGCCTTTGTGCACTAGTCACTCTGCTACTCATTTTGCATGCATTGCCCCCTTAGCCATCACAGTCCTCCTATCTGCTTTGCTGGCAGAAACCCAGCTTTATGAAGGAGCTTAATTTTTTTGTGAATCTTTAGGGGCCTTGCCTATCTCCAGGGCTAGATGTTAATCAGTCTATGCCAGTCACGATAATTTCATTTCCCTATCATGTCTCAGAGAAACAAGACAAA
>NW_011434792.1:0-543 GCF_000754665.1 Bison bison bison
GTGGTTCCCTGCTCCACGCAGTCCCAGTTCCCTGACCTGTGGTCCGCACCCCTCCGCCGCGCCCACTGGATGCCGATCCTTGGGGACCCAGGAGCGCACGCAATGGGCGTTCCCAGCCGCCACGGCGACCCCCGAGAGGACAACGGGGAAGCCCTCCCCCACCCCCGCCAGGAGCCGCCCCCCGCCCCGCGCCGCACCGCCCCTGCCATGCTCCCGGTGCCTTCCAAGCCGCAGTGGGGATCCCCGGAGCACAACTGGGACCGCCCCCATCCCGCCACGGCCCGACTCCCGACCCGCGCCGCCCGGCTTCGCCCCGCCCCGGGCGCGCTCCCGGTGCGCTGCCCACCTTCACCACGGGCTCCCGGTGAGCCCCGCCCCCACGCCCGGTTCCAGGACGAGCCTCTGGGACCTCGCTCCCGCCGCCCGGTGAAACGGGAGGACAATCCATCCAGCCCACAGAGGCAATCCAAGCTGTCTAGAATTCAGGGATCCAACGAGGGCTACGGAAAGGAAGATGACCTGACCTAGGAGGGCCATGATATT
>NW_011434793.1:0-516 GCF_000754665.1 Bison bison bison
CTTGTTCTCTCTGTGAGTCTGTTTCTGTTTCATAGATATGTTCATTTGTGTCGTAATTTCACATTCCACATGTAAACGACATCATGTAGTATTTGTCTTTCTCTAAGTGACTGATGTCACATAGCATGATAATCTCTAGGTTCATCCATGTTGCTGCAAATGGCATTATTTCATTCTTCTCAAGGCTGAGTAGTATTCCACTGTATATACATATTGTCTAGATTCATCAGTTGACATTTCCATGTCTTGGCTATTGTTTATGATGTTGCTGTGAACATAGGAGTGGGTATCATTTATTTAAAATTCCTTAGGAAGCAGAGCACACGTTTCAGGCTGCTAATACACTCTAATTTTTTTAAAAAATGCACATCGATCCATATGTTTTTAAAATATGTAAAACTGCAGAGAAGTGACTTGTAAATAATATAGAACTGTAGAAGTACTTTCCTATTTACCTGTCTCACTTGAGAAAGTATATTGTGCTGTGATATAAATACATCTCTCCATTATCAATCT
>NW_011434794.1:0-625 GCF_000754665.1 Bison bison bison
AAATAAAAAGGAACTAATCAAGTTGTTAAGCAGCTTCTTCTTTCCCCCTCTTCATCCAAAGGACTTCAGCATCCCATCAATATCGTAATCCATTGTCCCCACCCCCCCCCCACCCCCGCCCTTTATCCAGTCTCCTTTAAACCTATTTAGAATGGCAAAAAAAAAAAAAAGAAAAGAAAAGAAACCCAAGGAAAGATAAGGCCCTCCGGTAATCTCACCTCGGTGAGTCCTGTCTGGATAGCAGAGGTGATGGGAGATAGCGGCCAGGCCAGGGCTGATGCCAGCTCCTCACCCCACACAACAAAAGGGAGATTTCTCTTTCCTCCCTCTGCTAATCTTGAAATGTAAATTCTCTCCGCCAGCTAAGAGGAGCGACAGATAACATGGTACATCTTCACTTCTCCCGGTCTTATCGACTTCTGAATCGTTCGGGAAGGGGGAGAGGAAAAGAGAAAGGCCGCCTCCCCGAGCCCCCCTGCATCCCGCCCCCCACCCCTCCCCTCCTCCCCGGCCCGCCCCCCCGGCCCCCCGGCCCCCCCCGGCCCGCCCGACGACTTACCTTCTGGCCAAAGCAGCGCAGGAGAGGCGGCCGCCGCAGCGCAGGCGGCCCCCGGACCGCGGCTTT
>NW_011434795.1:0-579 GCF_000754665.1 Bison bison bison
TTCTACTATTACCATCCATGTTTTGCAAATGAGGAAACTGAGGATCAGAATGGCTAAGTACTTTGCTTAAAGTCACACTGGTTAAAACTGGTCAGCAGATTTGAAACAAGACAGTCTGACTATGGGGTCTATTACACCATTAGACAGTGTTAGCTCTTCAGATGGCACAGGCAGTTGTATAAATAGCTCTGTGACTCTGAATCCTGAAGGCTCAGTAGCATCGTCCTGGGAAGGGTGAGGGAAATTAAACACATTCTGATATCTGGGCCCCACTTGGAAATCATCATGTATATTTTCTAAAATCCCTACAGGGATTAATAAACAAAAGGACAACATTCTGTTCTTGTACCCCATGTTAAGAACTGCTGAAACAGACGAACCACCAGTTTCAGTTCATAAACCAAAGAGCAGCAAGGGCTTTGAAGAGATAGTCTTATGTTCTTAGCAGGCTTTTCAAAATCTTTGGAATGGGGGAATGATTAAAATGAGTGATGTGTCATAGTGATAAAACACTTATGAGAATAATCATGACCCAGTGAAACCAACCCATGTACATACAGGTTCCAAGCTGTCTCTGTC
>NW_011434796.1:0-511 GCF_000754665.1 Bison bison bison
GAAATCGGGGTGCTTCGCAATGTGGAAGCACCCACGAGGCCACGTCTGGAATGTCGTCGTGAGACCGGCCTCATCCTGAGGTGCGACCGGAAGGTCGGGAACCCCTTCCAGACAAAGCAGGGGAGTCGACCCTCCTGTGGAGATCAGGAGGGTAGAAGGGGCTCAGAGGAAAATGGTGCCGGGAAAAACCTCGGTAGTTCCTCTCCAGGGAGACCGGGATGCCGGGGAACTTTGTGGGTGCGCATCAAGGGTGCCAAGTACCGTTTCGACCTCCAATTCCTCACGTGGGACTTCTCCTGAGACGCTGTAGCGGGAAAGGGACTTCATCTTGACGATGACGGGGGAACCAACGTGGTTTTTCTCGAGTTGCGGCGGGATTCTCGAGTTACGACGGGAATTCGGGATGCCTCTTGTGTTCGGCCCAGGGAGTCCAATCTTCCATTCGAGTTGCGAAGGAAAGCTGGGGATTGCTCTCGAGTGACTGCAGGGCCAATGACCTCGATCTAGGCTT
>NW_011434797.1:0-628 GCF_000754665.1 Bison bison bison
TCCCCTGCGCTGCGGCTGTGCTAGGGAGCCCAAACGCACAGGGGAAGCCCGCACAGCACATCCACCTGCCTCTAGGCGGGAGGGCAGCTCCAGGGAAGGCCCGGTCTGGCAGGCGCTTTCTGGGCACAAACGGAGCAACACTCTGGCTGTGGAGCTGCCTCCCCAAGCCAGGGGCACCGGGACCCTGATTCCCTCCGTGCGGCGCTCAGTCTGGGCGGGGAAGCACCAGCTTGGGAATGCAGCCTGGGGCGCTTCCTTTCCCTCGGAAAGAGCTCTCCCTGCGGGAGGCTTTGGCAGTGTGCACAAACCCAGCCCCTAAGCCCTCTGCAAGGACGCCTGGCTCCTAGGTCCGAAGGGAAGGCGAGAGCTGGGCTGAGGCAGCAGTCAGGCACCGGTCACGTCTCCCACGCTCCCGCAGCCTGCTCCTTCCCGCGCGCGAACGCTAGAAGCTGGGCAGGGCTTGGGGAGGCTCGCCCAGGCCAGAGCAGCCTCTCGGCCGGGGCTCTGTGCTATCGCGCCTGGGCGCAGAGCTGGAGCTCCGCCGGTGTGGAAGCTCACTCGGTCCTTCCAGTAACGGGCTTGCAAGCACCGCCGGCAGCCAGCCTCTCTCTCCCGCGTTCCGGGCATT
>NW_011434798.1:0-559 GCF_000754665.1 Bison bison bison
CACGTCTCGAGGCCAGATTCCCCTACCATGACTCGAGAGCAATGACGCGCTCCCCCTCGCCACTCGCATGGAGACCCGACTTCCCTGGCGCCCCACGAGAGGCTCACTGACCTCGCCGTCGTACCTAGGGAGAAACCGCACACTGTGGCCGCCGCTCGAGAACAACCCTGAGACTCCCCCATCATCGCGAGTTGAGGGCCTTCGTCTCCTGTATGGCCTAGAGACCAATCTCTCGACCTCTCTCCAACGCCTCAGGAGGCTCGACTCCCTTTAGTCCACCCAGTGAGCTCCAAGAGATACCCGTCGCGACTCGAGAGCAGAGCGGGGTTCTTTGCTTCCACTCGACATGAATGCCTGTCTCCCCGGGTGTGTCTGGAATGCAACCCTGAGATCCCTGTCGCCCCTGGAGAGGAACATTGGCTTCTGGACACAAGCCTAGATGAGGTCTATTGGCCCTGCAGTCACTCGAGAGCAATCCCCAGCTTTCCTTCGCAACTCGAATGGAAGATTGGACTTCCCTGGGCCAACACAAGAGGCATCCTGACGTTCCCCGTCGTAA
>NW_011434800.1:0-515 GCF_000754665.1 Bison bison bison
GCACGACACACCAATACGGGGACACATACATTCCACGTCCCTCTCGGCCATCGAGAGAGGCCGTGTACGGCACGTGATGCCACGGGACCGGTGAGGTCCTCGGGTTCAGCCCTCCCTCGACTTGGCTGTGGTCTTTGGTTGTGTTCTGTTCCGTGTGTGCTTTCTGACCCACGTGATCTCTCCGGATAGGGCACCCCATCCAAGCTCAAACCCATCGAGTCTGTGTGACTCCTAGTCACGCATCAGGTGGGGATATCGACGCCCTCCACGTGGATCCATAACAATCGCCGTTCTGGGTTCAGGAGGATCCTGTTGTGTGTTCTGGGCGCGCTACGTGCTGTCCGTGTGAACTGTGGAATGAGGTTCGTGACATTGAACAGGAGACAGGGATCAAGACCATCCCCATGGAAAAGAAATGCCACAAAGACAAAATGGCTGTCTGGGGAGGCCTTACACATAGCTGTGAGGAGAAGAGAAGCGAAAACAGAAGGAGAAAAGGACAGATACACACATCT
>NW_011434801.1:0-553 GCF_000754665.1 Bison bison bison
CTCTTATTGTATACTTTGTTTTTAAAATGTTACGTATATATATTTTGTTTAATGAAAGGTTATTTTTGGCTGTAGTGTGTGGCATGTGGGATCTTAGTTGGGATTCCCAACCAGGGATTGAATGCTCGTCCCTAGTCATGGAAACGCAGTCTTACCCACTGGACGTCCAGGGAAGTACCATGTATTATAATTATTTTCTTTTTTTTCTCAATTGAGGTGTAGTTGATTTACTGTGTTTCAGGTGTACAGCAAAGTGGTTCTGTTTCAGATAGATTCTTTTTCAGGTTCTTTTCCATTATAAGTTGTAGAAGATACTGAATATGGTTCCCTCTACTATACAGTAGGTCCTTGGTGTTTATCTTTAGTATTTATTAGTGTGTTTCTGTTAATCCAAAATACCTAGTTTATCCCTCCCCCTCTTATTGTATACTTTTTAGGGTATGCTTTGAAGAGTCTTTGGATAGTTCATAGTGAATAATGAATGCTGGAAGACTCATTTTCTGCTTCAGCCATGACCTGTAGCTGGCTAATTGTGGACTGGAAAGAGCAGGTC
>NW_011434802.1:0-594 GCF_000754665.1 Bison bison bison
CTTGGAGCTCACTGGGTGGACTAAAGGGAGTCAAGCCTCCGGAGGCGTTTGGAGAGAGGTCGAGAGATTGGTCTCTAGGCCATACAGGAGACGAAGGCCCTTGCCGGGGACCAGCCCCGGCTGATCCAGGGTATTCGAAGGAGAGACGACATAGGCGAGGATCAGGATACAATAGCTTCAATTAGATATTAATTAAAGATATAAAGAGTAGTAGAATAAGGTTAGCTCAGTAGGAAAATTCAGTGGAGAAAAGAGGCTGAGTAGCTTGGTTTACGCGGGAGACCAATAAAACATCAAGACAAGAAGTTTGCACCACTTACGTAGGCCGCAGGCGTCCTTCCGTTACTCCCGAAGGAGAGGTAGACACTGAGGCGTCCCCGGTGGATCTTAGAAGCCCAGGCATAATTAGTAAGCATGGTGGGTTCCGCGCTCCAGATGGAGACTCAGCCAGAGTGGGAGAGAGAGCGACATGGGGGAACCGAGTATTCGAGAAACTGATCCCAATTCTTTATTTCCAGAGTCTGTTTTTATACACTGAGTATGTTATACAAAAGTCACGTGGGAACAGCAGTCCTGACTTTTATAAAGTCAGGT
>NW_011434803.1:0-740 GCF_000754665.1 Bison bison bison
AAGGGACTCTCAAGAGTCTTCTCCAACACCACAGTTCAAAAGCATTAATTCTTTGGCACTCAGCTTTCTTTTGGAGAAGGCAATGGCACCCCACTCCAGTACTCTTGCCTGGAAAAATCCCATGGACAGAGGAGCCTGGTAGGCTGCAGTCCATGGGGTCGCTAGGAGTCGGACACGACTGAGCGACTTCACTTTCACTTTTCACTTTCATGCATTGGAGAAGGAAAATGGCAACCCAGTCCAGTGTTCTTGCCTGGAGAATCCCAGGGACGGGGGAGCCTGGTGGGCTGCCATCTCTGGGGTTGCACAGAGTCAGACATGACTGAAGCAACTTAGCAGCAGCAGCAGCTTTCTCTATAGTCCAACTCTCACATACATACATGACTACTCGAAAAACCATAGCTTTGACTAGACAGACCTTTGTTGACAAAGTAATGTCTTTGCTTTTTAATATGCTGTCTAGGTTGGACATAACTTTCCTTCCAAGGAGTAAGCATCTTTTAATTTCATGGCTGCAATCACCATCTTCAGTGATTTGGGAGCCCCCCCAAAATAAAGTCTGTCAATGTTTCCATTGTGTCCCCACCTATTTGCCATGAAGTGATGGGACCAGATGCCATGATCTTAGTTTTCTGAATGTTGAGCTTTAAGCCAACTTTTTTCACTTCTCCTCTTTCACTTTCATCAAGGACTCTTTAGTTCCTCTTCGCTTTCTGCCATAAGGGTGTGTCATCTGCATA
>NW_011434804.1:0-512 GCF_000754665.1 Bison bison bison
CACTTCTAGGAGTTTCACAATAGCCGGGTGGTTCAAACTTCTCCTGCTGTTAACCTCTCAAAAGAATTCCTTGATCCTGGAAAAGCCCTCTTTAGCCTTGTTAATGGCCTTGATGGCTTCCACTCGCCTGGTGGTTCACGCAGAACAGGCCTCGGGCCTCAAATTCTGGCTTTGGCCTCCAGTGGCTGAAAAAGTCTCCCCCGCTGAAGTACTCCATTACTATCAGCAGAGTCTCCTCAGTGTCAATCACTCCCAGTAGTTTCACAGGTATTCGGTTAGTTCAACATGCTCATGCTAGTTAACCTCTGAAAAGAGTTTTGGAGGCTGAAGATTGCTCTGTTTTGTCTTGGTAACGGCCTTGATGGCTAAGTCTCACCTGGTGGTTCGGGCAGAACAGGCCTGGGTCCTCAAAATCTGGCTTTGGCCGTCAGTGGCTGAAAAAGTCTCCCCCTCTAAGGTACTCCATTACTGTAAGCAGAGTCTCCAGTCTGTCAGTCACTTCCAGTCGTTTC
>NW_011434805.1:0-516 GCF_000754665.1 Bison bison bison
ATCTCGGGGTTGCATTCCAGACACACCCTGGGAGACAGGCATGCATCTCGAGTGGAAGCAAAGAACCCCGCTCTGCTCTCGAGTCGCGACGGGTATCTCTTGGAGCTCACTGGGTGGACTAAAGGGAGTCAAGCCTCCTGAGGCGTTTGGAGAGAGGTCGCGAGATTGCTCTCTAGGCCATGCAGGAGACGAAGGCTCTCATCTCGCGATGACGGGTGAGTCTCGGTGTTGTTCTCGAGCGGAGGCCCCAGTGCGCGGTTTCTCACGAGGTACGACGGCGAGGTCAGTGAGCCTCTCGTGGGGCGCCCAGGGGAAAGTCGGGGTCTCCATGCGAGTGGCGAGGGGGAGCGCGTCATTGCTCTCGAGTCATGGTAGGGGAACCTGGCCTCGAGACGTGTGGAAGAAGGTCTCTCGAGGTCTTTCTCGGGTTGAGGCAGGAAACCCTGGCTTCCCTCGACTTGTGCAGGTGACCTCAGGGGGCTTCTCATGGTGGCTCTGAGAAGTCAGGGAAACTGG
>NW_011434806.1:0-518 GCF_000754665.1 Bison bison bison
AGAATGAGGTAGTAAAATGAATGCTTTTAACAGGTAGGCAAATCACACTTCTCTCTCTGATCAAAGTAGATGGTATCTAGCTTAAGCCTTCTTGTCCATGGAAGAGGACTGGTCGAACGTTTTTAGGAGTAGTTTAAATACACTGTTTTTCCTTTCCAGCAGTGTTTGCAAAAAATTTTCATGTCAAAGCAGTAATGAAGACTTCGGTGCTGCTGTCTTGGGAGATTCCAGAGAATTATAATTCTGCCATGCCTTTCAAAGTAAGTTGTTCCTAATGTGTAAGGTATCATGGTTAAACGTGGAGTGGAGGGGGCAGGTCAGCCGGGGAAATCACTTAAAAACCACACAGACTGCTTTGATTCAGCCACACGTACGTCCTGTTCTCATTTGTGGCTTTCACATCACAGACGAAGTCTGGTTCTTGGCCAGTGTGACCTTTCCCCTCTCAGGAGGAAGCAGCAGCTCAGACCTAGGGCCTGCATTCCTTGTGGGTAACCTAGCACTTCCAAGCTGAACTT
>NW_011434807.1:0-583 GCF_000754665.1 Bison bison bison
GTGGCATTCTTTTTTGAAAGCTTGGGACAGATTGCTGCTTGTTTGGTTGAGTACCTGATAAAATAACTGATACATGTTTTGGGACCTTGCTTTTTTAAATGTCCACATCTACAGACATTAAAATCACTTGCAGTTGGTGCAATGGTCACATTGAGAGGCACAGTGGTGCCAAGCCTGGCCGATGACACACGTACTTTTCTAGAGAGGGAAGGCAGAATTGCTTACACTGTTTATAGTTTTGCTATCTATCCCTTTTGTTACTTTTCCTAAGTCTACAAAATTGAATCCTAGCAGGCTCAGTACAGTTTGGATATAACATATGTTGATTTGATACATTTCCTAAGTAATTGAATCCTTTCATAGGCAATACTTATTTCTCCTTTCCTCCAAATTTTCCCAATTTCCCAATAGAAACTGTAGATTAGTATTTCTGAAAGGACAGTTGGGGCACTGCATTTTTTAAGCAAGCTTCCAAAGTGACTCTTACACAGCCTAAAGTTTGAAAGTCATCTATGATTCTATCCGATCTCAGTGAGAGGATCACAGTAGGTCATTCTATCCACTGGATTAACAGTGGAATCTG
>NW_011434808.1:0-652 GCF_000754665.1 Bison bison bison
ACGTGGTTTTTCTCGAGTTGCGGCGGGATTCTCGAGTTACGGCCGGGAATTCACGATGCCTCTTCTGTTGGCCCAGGGAAGTCCAATCTCTCATCCGAGTTGCGAAGGAAAGCTGAGGATTGCTCTCGAGTGACTGCAGGGCCAATAGACCTCATCTAGGCTTGTGTCCAGAAGCCAATGTTCCTCTCCAGGGGCGACCGGGATCTCGGGGTTGCATTCCAGACGCACCCGGGGAGACAGGCATTCATCTCGAGTGGAAGCAAAGAACCCCGCTCTGCTCTCGAGTCAGGACGGTTATCTCTTGGAGCTCACTGGATGGACTAAAAGGGAGTCAAGCCTCCTGAGGCGTTTGGAGAGAGGTCGCGAGGTTGGCCTCTAGGCCATGCAGGAGACGAAGGCCCTCATCTCCGCGATGACGGGGGAGTCTCGGGGTGGTTCTCGAGCGGCGGCCCCAGGGTGCGGTTTCTCACGAGGTACGACGGCGGGGTCAGTGAGCCTCTCGTGGTGCGCCAGGGACGTCGGGTCTCCACGCGAGTGGCGAGGGGGACGCGTCATTGCTCTCGAGTCATGGTAGGGGAATCTGGCCTCGAGACGTGTTGAAGAAGGTCTCTCGAGGTCTTTCTCGGGTTGAGGAGGGAAACCCTGGCTTCCC
>NW_011434809.1:0-581 GCF_000754665.1 Bison bison bison
ATCCCAATTCTTTATTTTCCAGAGTCTGTTTTTATACACTGAGATGTTATACAAAAGTCACGCGGGGTCAGCAGTCCTGACTTTTATCAAAGTCAGGTGCTTCATACAAATGTATACAGAGGTCTTAGGGGTGTTACATCATCTTCTGGCCAGGGGGGCCTGCTGACAATTTACGACCCTCTCCTTGTGACAGTGGTCAATCAACCAGGACACTTATTTCTCCAGGGCTGATTATTCTCAAAACAGACGCCACCCAAATAAAGTTACATTCCTACAGGGTGAGGGTGTAGTGGGTTTTAGTTAAGGAAAGAATTTACTTAGCCTAAGGTCTAACGTGATTGATATCAAAGGTTATTCTATATATTCATTAATGTGTGTAAGGGCAGGGGATATGGAGACTTAGCAACAAACATTGGCTCAACAAATGAAAAACCCTTTCACCAACACAATTTCTAACTAGCCCACTATACTTATACTTATAGTTTCTAACTTCTCTAAAGTAACCTGTTTTTTACGAGGGTTTAAAAGCTAATCTTGTGCCTCTCACGGTTGGGAGGCTGTGAGCAATCACATGTGGCCGG
>NW_011434810.1:0-612 GCF_000754665.1 Bison bison bison
GACCGGCAAACAGAAGAAGCTATAACAGAGGGAACTGCCTTGGAAGCTATAGGCAATAGATTAAAACCCTGTGGTTAGTACCGACTTCATAGGAAGGGGCCTATAGATCTTGAGAAATATAAGTCGGACCAAGGAACTAGCCGAAAATGAACTGAACCCACAATACCCACAACAAAACCAGAGAAAGTCCTAGATATAGTTTTACTATGTTTACGATCATTCTTTCTTTCTTTCTTTTAATTTAAAAAATTTAAGTCTTCTATTATTCCTTTAATTTTCACTTTTATAACCTACTATTACTTTGCAAAAAAATAAAAGACCCTATTTTTTTAAAGCAAACTTCATATATATATTTTTTATAATTTTTGTGACCTTGTTTTTTTTTTCCTGCTTTTCTTTAACATTGTATTTTTGAAATTCCAGTCTCTACTCTAGATTTTTAATTTCAGCTTTTTGGTATTTGTTATCAATTTTATACCTATATTTTTTTTAATAATTTTTGTGACTTTTCTTTTTTCTACTCTCTTTCTTTCTTCTTCTTCTTTTATTATAACATGTATATCTGAAATTCCAAACCTACTCTAGATTTTTAATTTATGCTTTTGGTATTTG
>NW_011434811.1:0-635 GCF_000754665.1 Bison bison bison
GGTCTTGATCCCTGTCTCCTGTACAATGTCACGAACCTCATTCCATAGTTGATCAGGCACTCTATCAGATCTAGGCCCTTAAATCTATTTCTCACTTCCACTGTATAATCATAAGGGATTTGATTTAGGTCATACCTGAATGGTCTAGTGGTTTTCCCTACTTTCCTCAATTTAAGTCTGAATTTGGCAATAAGGAGTTCATGGTCTGAGCCACAGTCAGCTCCTGGTGTTGTTTTTGCTGACTGTATAGAGCTTCTCCATCTTTGGCTGCAAAGAATATAATCAATCTGATTTTGATGTTGACCATCTGGTGAAGTCCATGTATAGAGTCTTCTCTTGTGTTGTTGGAAGAGGGTGTTTGTTATGACCAGTGCATTTTCTTGGCAAAACTGTATTAGTCTTTGCCCTGCTTCACTGTGTATTCCAAGGCCAAATTTGCCTGTTACTCCAGGTGTTTCTTGACTTCCTACTTTTTGCATTCCAGTCCCCTATAATGAAAAGGACATCTTTTTTGGGTGTTAGTTCTAAAAGGTCTTGTAGTTCTTCATAGAACCATTCAACTTCAGCTTCTTCAGCGTTACTGGTGGGGGCATAGACTTGGATTACTGTGATATTGAATGGTTTGCCTAGGAAAC
>NW_011434812.1:0-526 GCF_000754665.1 Bison bison bison
ACGCGGAGATGAGGGCCTTCGTCTCCTGCATGGCCTAGAGGCCAATCTCGCGACCTCTCTCCAAACGCCTCAGGAGGCTTGACTCCCTTTAGTCCACCCAGTGAGCTCCAAGAGATACCCGTCGCGACTCGAGAGCAGAGCGGGGTTCTTTGCTTCCACTCGAGATGAATGCCTGTCTCCCCGGGTGCGTCTGGAATGCAACCCCGAGATCCCGGTCGCCCCTGGAGAGGAACATTGGCTTCTGGACGTAAGCCTAGATGAGGTCTATTGGCCCTGCAGTCACTCGAGAGCAATCCCCAGCTTTCCTCCGCACTCGAATGGAAGATTGGACTTCCCTGGGCCAACACAAGCGGCATCCCGAATTCCCCGTCGTAACTCGAGAATCCCGCCGCAACTCGAGAAAAACCACGTGGTTCCCCCATCATCGCAAAATGAAGCCCTTTCCCGCTACAGCGTCTCAGGAGAAGTCCCACGTTAGGAATTGGAGGTCGAAACGGTACTTGGCACCCTTGATGCGCCCCCACAA
>NW_011434813.1:0-592 GCF_000754665.1 Bison bison bison
CTTCGCAATGTGGAAGCACCCACGAGGCCACGTCTGGAATGTCGTCCTGAGACCGGCCTCATCCTGAGGTGCGACCGGAAGGTCGGGAACCCCTTCCAGACAAAGCAGGGGAGTCGACCCTCCTGTGGAGATCAGGAGGGTAGAAGGGGCTCAGAGGAAGTGGTGCCGGAAAACCTCGGTGTTCCTCTCCAGGGAGACCGGGATGCCGGGGAACTTTGTGGGGGCGCATCAAGGGTGCCAAGTACCGTTTCGACCTCCAATTCCTAACGTGGGACTTCTCCTGAGACGCTGTAGCGGGAAAGGGCTTCATCTTGCGATGACGGGGGAACCACGTGGTTTTCTCGAGTTGCGGCGGGATTCTCGAGTTACGACGGGAATTCGGGATGCTCTGTGTTGGCCCAGGGAATCCAATCTTCCATTCGAGTTGCGAAGGAAAGCTGGGGATTGCTCTCGAGTGACTGCAGGGCCAATAGACCTCATCTGGGCTTATGTCCAGAAGCCAATGTTCCTCTCCAGGGGCGACCGGGATCTCGGGGTTGCGATTCCAGACGCACCCGGGGAGCAGGCATTCATCTCGAGTGGAAGCAAAGAA
>NW_011434814.1:0-591 GCF_000754665.1 Bison bison bison
CCAGGCAACACTACTGGAGTAGGTTGCCATTTCGTTCTCCAGGGGATCTTCCCAGCCAAGGAATCGAACCTGCATCTCCTGTATTGGCAGGCGGTTTCTTTGCCACTGAGCCACCAGGGAAGCCTTTTATATACAAGTCTCTATAAAAAATCCTGGTGGAAGGATGGGGTGGAGAAGGTGGCCTGTTACAAATAACAGAATCATATCTCATCTGTCTTAAGACCTAAACCCAGCACTGTACCTAGAGCCAACTAACTGTCTGCATGTTCTGCTTCCCCCTGACCTATTGTGCTCTGACTTCTGTGCTTTTGTATAAGCTATTCCTTAGACATTGAGCTCTCATTATTCTCTGCCTGTTTTCACCTGATTATGCCTGATTCATCTTTCAGACATGCAATTATAGGTGACCTCCTCCAGGAAGCCCTCATTGGAAATCCCTATACACACATCACCATATTGTCCTTAAGTACCTTTGTCACAGAGCCCTCCATCCTAGAATTTAACACTTGAGTTCAATCTCCTATCATCTCCCACTAGATTGAACATTCCATGAGGATACAAATCCTGTCTTATCCAATAACAAATAACCAC
>NW_011434815.1:0-705 GCF_000754665.1 Bison bison bison
AGGGCACCCTGCTGCCCTTTCATGGCAGCATCTGTGGCTGTCCTGCTGAGGGGCCTTTCCATGGGGACCGTGTGCAGTACAAGTTTGGTGTTTTGGAACCGAATAATTAGAACGTGTAAAAATTGTAAATGATGTGGTGGTTTGATTCAAACAAAACACAACAAAACAAAACAAAAAACCAAGCTCCAAGTTTTTTGCAAATTTAGGTCTTAATACTGAAGGCCTGTGTTCCTTCCACTGTGGCATTGTACAAAGAAATGTGCAGGTTTTTTTTTTTAATTTGTTTTTTGTTTTTCTTTTTTTTTAGAAAAGATTCCAAAAAATGAGGGAAACAGGAAGCCCAGAGGTGCCCCTGTAGTTTGGTGAAGGCCTTAGGAGGTCACTTGGAAATGCTGCTGGCTGTGAGGGGGGGAGGGGGCAGATGTGCACAGAGCTGTGCAGGCTTGTCCTTTGCATGGATGTTCTTTGTAGAAATCCACCTCGGAGCCATCTCCTGATGTGTAAGAATTTCCCAGACAAACCTTGAGCTAAGCAATGCGTTTTTTCCTAGGAAATGTTGGTCTTCAGCGATGTTCAAAGCCTGTGTATTTCGGCTAGACTCTGGCTTCAGGTCGGTTCCCCCAAAGGCTCAGAAGCGACCTGAACCAAACAGTAAGTTTTCCCCTACCTTGTTCTCCTCATCTATGTTAAGAGTATACTTTAAGA
>NW_011434816.1:0-621 GCF_000754665.1 Bison bison bison
CTAGACATCAACCTTTGTTGTTGGAAGCCATTGAAATTTTGGGACCACTTGTTATTGCAGCATTACTGAACCTAAGGTGACTCATATTGGAGAAAGAAATAGCAACCACTCTACTATTCTTGCCTGAGAAATCCCATGGTCAGAGGAGCCTGGTGGGCTACCGACCATGGGGGTCACAAAAGTTGGATGCAGCTTAGTGACTAAACCACTGTCACCATTTTTAAATAGTTAATAAATATTTTTGAAATTTATATGATTTAATTTCTAATGCAGTAAATATTGATAGATATAACCCACACAAGCAAAAACTCTGAGGTCCTCAATAATTTTTGAGTGTAAAGGGATCCTGGGGGGCTTCACAGGTGGCTCAGTGGTAAAGAATCTTCAAATGCAGGAGACACAGGAGACTCAGGTTCGATTCCTGAGTCAAGAATATCCTTGGAAGGGGAAATGACAATGCATTCCAGTATCTTGCCAGAAAAATCCCATGCACAAAGAGTCTGGCAGGCTACAGTCCATGAGGTTGAAAAGAGTAAGACACAACTGAGTGACTGAACACATAAGCATGCTGACTCATACATTGACCCTCTAGCTCTCTTCTGTTGCGCAATCATAGAGACT
>NW_011434817.1:0-609 GCF_000754665.1 Bison bison bison
AGGTGTCCTAGGTTAGATGATAAATGAAGAAATCCACAATAAGTTTTTAAGCCAAGGACTAATTCTATCACACCTTTATCCTCTCTCCCACAGCAATGCTCTTTCCCTAATCTAACCACCCCTTCCTAACCCTTCCAGTGGGCCTCATGAGAGTCATGGTCAGGCACCAGCAAAATCAGCTTTTTTCTGAACATTCCTCTGAGAACACTGCTTCCTCTTCAGCCCTCTTAAGTGGTGGCTGACTTCTTTTCTATATCCATCCCTCTGGGACCCCACGTTATTACCCCGTCCATTCTATCGCCACACCCTACTCTTAGGGAAAAAAAAAGCCTGAAACTGTCATCAGACCAGCTACAAATTCTTCAAGAGAAATCCCTTGTTCCCTAACGATTTTTAGCAGAAGGCTCCTTATTATTCTCTAACACTATTCCTACTGCAATTCTGTATTTTCAATATCCATGTAGATGAAACCTCCTGATACTTGATCTTGTCCTCTATCCCATGTCAGACTCAAATTTTGCTTTATCAACACTGCAATTGGTTCATAATCTGTTCAAGCATCTTAATCACTTATGTTTCACCTTATACCCTTAATATCCTAACTCCAAC
>NW_011434818.1:0-563 GCF_000754665.1 Bison bison bison
TGTCTAGTACTTCTGTGTATTCTTGTCCACCTCTTCTTATATCTTCTGCTTCTGTTAGGTCTATACCATTTCTGTCCTTTATTGTGCCCATCTTTGCATGAAATGTTCCCTTGGTATCTCTAATTTTCTTAAAGAGATCTCTAGTCTTTCCCATTCTATTGTTTTCCTCTATTTCTTTGCACTGATCACTTAGGAAGCCTTTCTCATCTCTCCTTGCTATTCTTTGGAACTCTGCATTCAGATGGATGTATCTTTCCATTTGTTCTTTGTCTGTAGCTGCTCTTCTTTTCTCAGCTATTTGTTAGGCCTCCTCAGGCAACAGTTTTACCTTTTTGCATTTCTTTTTCTTGAGGATGGTCTTGATCCCTGCCTCCTGTACAGTGTTACAAACCTCCATCCATACTTCTTCAGGCACTCTGTCTATCAGATCTAATCCCTTGCATCTATTTGTCACCTTCCACTGTATAATTGTAAGGGATTTGATTTAGGTCATGCCTGAATTGCTTAGTGGTCTTCCCTGCTTTCTTCAATTTAAGTCTAGTTATAATTACTACGGAGAAGGC
>NW_011434819.1:0-592 GCF_000754665.1 Bison bison bison
CCGGACGATGCACGGGCGAGTCACTGCCCCTTCGTGTTGACTTCATTCACAGGGTTGAGTTCAGAGCGGTGTCCGGGCATCGGGTTCTTACCAAGAGGGGACCGGGAAATCGGGGTGCTTCACAATGTGGAAGCACCCACGAAGCCACGTCTGGAATGTCCTAGTGAGACCGGCCTCATCCTGAGGTGCGACCGGAAGGGCGGAAACCCCTTCCAGACAAAGCTGGGGAGTCGACCCTCCTGTCGAGATCAGGAGGGTAGAAGGAGCTCAGAGGAAGTGGTGCCGGAAAACTTCGGTGTTCCTCTCCAGGGAGACCGGGATGCCGGGGAACTTTGTGGGGGCGCATCAAGGGTGCCAAGTACCGTTTCGACCTCCAATTCCTAACGTGGGACTTCTCCTGAGACGCTGTAGCGGGACAGGGCTTCATCTTGCGATGACGGGGGAACCACGTGGTGTTTCTCGAGTTGCGGCGGGATTCTCGAGTTACGACGGGGAATTCGGGATGCCTCTTGTGTTGGCCCAGGGAAGTCCAATCTTCCATTCGAGTTGTGAAGGAAAGCTGGGGATTGCTCTCGAGTGACTGCAGGGCCAA
>NW_011434820.1:0-771 GCF_000754665.1 Bison bison bison
ATAGACACAATTGTGAATGACAGTGCTGAAAGGGAGTATTCCAAAAGTCAAACTTCCACTCTGACTACATTTTTGGTTTGGCGTGATATATTCATGTAAAATAATTTGTTTTTCCCTTCTATAGTTTATAGCCTCTTTTCAAATCCTTAGTAGCTTAGTGTATTTCATGTATTGTCTTGAATATGATTTTTCTGCCCGCCTCCCCCCACACACCCGCATGTGAAAAACTGCTGTTGATAATCTGCCTTTGAGTGACATATTCAGTGCAGTTCCCAAGCCTAAATGCCTGTCTTTGCCTTTTTCCTTATTTTCCTCCTTGGTATTTGGAAATGAGTTAAATGAAAACAAGCAAAAGGAAATACCATAGCAGTGGATTAATGGTACTAAACTCTGCCCATTATCCAGTAGATAACCGAGAGTACATTCGGAGCAACCTTATAGAACAAAGAAAAACAGTACTGCAGGATGCTTGTTTTTTTCATTGCTTATCCAGGAAAAAATCTATTTTCAAAAAAAGCAAAAGGAAAATCAATGTCAGTTTCACTCTTTACTGCTATACTTTAATTGGAGCAGTGGCAAAAACAAGTTGGCCTTTTAAGACCATCGATTCTACCGGGATGTATTATTGTGGATATTAACCATCTCCTAAATTCCAATTAAAATGATTATACATGGGATGGATATTTGTCAAAGTTTCCAACAGTAAAACCTGGAATAATTGAGAAAGCAGTGGGGATTATTATATTTATGGCCAATTATGCTTAATCATAT
>NW_011434821.1:0-591 GCF_000754665.1 Bison bison bison
GCATGGAGACCCGACTTCCCTGGCGCCCCACGAGAGGCTCACTGACCTCGCCGTCGTACCTCGTGAGAAACCGCACCCTGGGGCCGCCGCTCGAGAACCACCCCGAGACTCCCCCGTCATCGCGGAGATGAGGGCCTTCGTCTCCTGCATGGCCTAGAGGCCAATCTCGCGACCTCTCTCCAAACCCCTCAGGAGGCTTGACTCCCTTTAGTCCACCCAGTGAGCTCCAAGAGATACCCGTCGCGACTCGAGAGCAGAGCGGGGTTCTTTACTTCCACTCGAGATGAATGCCTGTCCCCCTGGTGCGTCTGGAATGCAACCCCGAGATCCCGGTCGCCCCTGGAGAGGAGCATTGGCTTCTGGACACAAGCCTAGATGAGGTCCATTGGCCCTCCAGTCACTCGAGAGCAATCCCCAGCTTTCCTCCGCAACTCGAATGGAAGGTTGGACTTCCCTGGGCCAGCACAAGAGGCATCCTGAATGCCCTGTCGTAACTCGAGAATCCCGCCGCAACTCGAGAAAAACCACGTGGTTCCCCCCGTCATCGCAAGATGAAGCCCTTTCCCGCTACAGCGTCTCAGGAGAAGTCCC
>NW_011434822.1:0-727 GCF_000754665.1 Bison bison bison
ATGATTAATGGCTTTGTTAACATTTGTAAGTTTAGCCCACCACCCAAAGTTACAGTTACATGGTAACCAGTTTTACTACATGCCTAATCTTATAAATCTTAGTTTTAAAGTGAGTGCAACAATCAAAATCTGTTTGGAATTTTGCAAAATTCAATAGGTGTATACAAAAAATAGACTGAGTTTGAAATGATACAGCTAAATCACCCGTGTGTAGTTAAATTTCTACCAGGGCGATAATACAACAGAAAGAAAAAATTAATCAATCCATCTTGGTACTTGTTAGCAGCTATGAACAAAAATATATTGATGTAGTAATAAGTACAGAAAGGTTATTAAAATTATCTTAGAAACCAAATAACATATGGGGTTTCCTTGTCCCTATTAATGTTCGATTGTATGGTAATAGCAACAGTGCAGGTATGATTTAGAGTTGACCCTACTACACTTGACCTATAATAATACACACTAGAGTGCTACCCTCTAAAAGGTGCACACGTGGAACTGATTTCACTTTTGAGCAAGTGTTACTGGGCTCTTGCCTGTTTCCATGCTATAAGCACAGAGTAGTAAGAGGGTGGCTACTTATGGATACAGATCTTAGACAGTCCAAAAGTTTTCTCTTCCTAAAGTTGATTGATCTTGGTGGGGAATCAAACCTTGCAACTTTGGCCTTGAGAATACCATATGTCAAAGCAGCCATGGAGTTGTTCTAAATCAGAAATGAATA
>NW_011434823.1:0-535 GCF_000754665.1 Bison bison bison
CCTCTGACTTCCGACTCCGATCGCAAGGTCCCTGCAGACTTGGGACAGGAGAGTCAGGTCTCGTCTTGGGTTGAGGCATGGAACTCCGCTTGCCTCTCGAGGTGTTCCCGGGGAGACAGGCCACTTGTCGAGCGGTATTTGGAACCTGGGGGTCTTTTCCCGACGATGCACTGGCGAGTCACTGCCCTTTCGTGTTGACTTCATTCACAGGGTGGAGTTCGAAGAGGTGTCCGTGCATCGGGTTCTTATCAAGAGGGGACCGGGAAATCGGGGTCCTTCGGAATGTGGAACCACCCACGAGGCCACGTCTGGAATGTCGTCGTGAGACCGGCCTCATCCTGAGGTGTGACCGGAAGGTCCGTAACTCCTTCCAGACAAAGCAGGGGATTCGACCCTCCTGTCCAGATCAGGAGGGTAGAAGCGGCTCAGAGGAAGTGGTGCCGGAAAACCTCGGTGTTCCTCTCGAGGGAGACCGGGATGTCGGGGAACTTTGTGGGTCGCATCAAGGGTGCCAAGTACCGTTTCGACCTACAGT
>NW_011434824.1:0-699 GCF_000754665.1 Bison bison bison
ACTGCCCGGAGCTCACTGATCATGGGCTGGTTCCCCTGCGCTGCGGCTGTGCTAGGGAGCCCAAACGCACAGGGGAAGCCCGCACAGCACATCCACCTGCCTCTAGGCGGGAGGACAGCTCCAGGGAAGGCCCGGTCTGGCAGGCGCTTTCTGGGCACAAACGGAGCACCACTCTGGCTGTGGAGCCGCCTCCCCAAGCCAGGGGCACCGGGACCCTGATTCCCTCCGTGCGGCGCTTAGTCTGGACGGGGAAGCACCAGCTTGAGAATGCAGCCTGGGGCGCTTCCTTTCCCTCGGAAAGAGCTCTCCCTGCGGGAGGCTTTGGCAGTATGCACACGCCCAGCCCCTAAGCCCTCTGCAAGGACGCCTGGCTCCTAGGTCCGAAGGGAAGGCGAGAGCTGAGCTGAGGCACCAGTCAGGCACCAGTCACGTCTCCCACATTCCCGCAGCCTGCTCCTTCCCGGGCGCAACGCTAGAAGCTGGGCAGGGCTTGGGGAGGCTCGCCCAGCCCAGAGCAGCCTCTCGGCCGGGGCTCTGTGCTATCGCGCCTGGGCGCAGAGCTGGAGCTCCGCCGGTGTGGAAGCTCACTCGGTCCTTCCCAGTAACAGGCTTGCAAGCACCCGCCGGCAGCCAGCCTCTTCTCTCCCGCGTTCCGGGCATTGGGCTCCAAACCTGGGACCAAAGTACTGCCCGGAGCTC
>NW_011434824.1:3943-4462 GCF_000754665.1 Bison bison bison
CTCCAAACCTGGGACCAAAGTACTGCCCGGAGCTCACTGATCATGGGCTGGTTCCCCTGCGCTGCCGCTGTGCTAGGGAGCCCAAACGCACAGGGGAAGCCCGCACAGCACATCCACCTGCCTCTAGGCGGGAGGACAGCTCCAGGGAAGGCCAGGTCTGCCAGGCGCTTTCTGGGCACAAACGGAGCACCACTCTGGCTGTGGAGCCGCCTCCCCAAGCCAGGGGCACCGGGACCCTGATTCCCTCCGTGCGGCGCTTAGTCTGGGCGGGGAAGCACCAGCTTGGGAATGCAGCCTGGGGCGCTTCCTTTCCCTCGGAAAGAGCTCTCCCTGCGGGAGGCTTTGGCAGTGTGCACACCCCCAGCCCCTAAGCCCTCTGCAAGGACGCCTGGCTCCTAGGTCCGAAGGGAAGGCGAGAGCTGAGCTGAGGCACCAGTCAGGCACCAGTCACGTCTCCCACACTCCCGCAGCCTGCTCCTTCCCGGGCGCGAACGCTAGAAGCTGGGCAGGGCTTGGGGA
>NW_011434825.1:0-639 GCF_000754665.1 Bison bison bison
CAAGAGGCATCCCGAATTCCCCGTCGTAACTCGAGAATCCCGCCGCAACTCGAGAAAATCCACGTGGTTCCCCCGTCTTCGCAAGATGAATCCCTTTCCCGCTTCAGTGTACAGGAGAAGTCCCACGTGAGGTATTGGAGGTCGAAACGGTACTTGGCACCCTTGATGCGACCCACAAAGTTCCCCGACATCCCGGTCTCCCTCGAGAGGAACACCGAGATTTTCCGGCACCACTTCCTCTGAGCCCCTTCTACCCTCCTGATCTGGACAGGAGGGTCGACTCCCCTGCTTTGTCTGGAAGGGGTTCCCGACCTTCCGGTCGCACCTCAGGATGAGGCCGGTCTCACGACGACATTCCAGACGTGGCCTCGTGGGTGGTTCCACATTCCGAAGGACCCCGATTTCCCGGTCCCCTCTTGATAAGAACCCGATGCCCGGACACCTCTTCGAACTCCACCCTGTGAATGAAGTCAACACGAAAGGGTAGTGACTCGCCCGGGCATCGTCGGGAAAAAACCCCCAGGTTCCAAATACCGCTCGACAATTGGCCTGTCTCCCCGGGAACACCTCGAGAGGCAAGCGGAGTTCCATGCCTCAACACAAGCGAGGCCTGACTCTCCTGTCCCAAGTCTGCAGGGA
>NW_011434826.1:0-599 GCF_000754665.1 Bison bison bison
GATCAGGAGGGTAGAAGGGGCTCAGAGGAAGTGGTGCCGGAAAACCTCGGTGTTCCTCTCCAGGGAGACCGGGATGCCGTGGAACTTCGTGGGGGCGCATCAAGGGTGCCAAGTACCGTTTCGACCTCCAATTCCTAACGTGGGACTTCTCCTGAGACGCTGTAGCGGGAAAGGGCTTCATCTTGCGATGACGGGGGAACCACGTGGTTTTTCTCGAGTTGCGGCGGGATTCTCGAGTTACCACGGGGAATTCAGGATGCCTTTTGTGTTGGCCCAGGGAAGTGCAATCTTCCATTCGAGTTGCGGAGGAAAGCTGGGGATTGCTCTCGAGTGACTGCAGGGCCGATAGACCTCATCTAGGCTTGTGTCCAGAAGCCAATGCTCCTCTCCAGGGGCGACCGGGATCTCGGGGTTGCATTCCAGACGCACCCGGGGAGACAGGCATTCATCTCGAGTGGAAGCAAGAACCCTGCTCTGCTCCCGAGTGGCGACGGGTATCTCTTGGAGCTCACTGGGGTGGACTAAGGGAGTCAAGCCTCCTGAGGCGTTTGGAGGAGGTCGCGAGATTGGCCTCTAGGCCATGCAGTAGACGAAGGCCC
>NW_011434827.1:0-515 GCF_000754665.1 Bison bison bison
ACAATCCATCCAAGCCCACAGAGGCAAATCCAAGCTGTCTAGAATTCAGGGATCCAGCGAGGACTACGGAAAGGAAAGATGACCTGACCTAGGAGGGCCTAATGAATATTCTATAGAACCGGACAAAGTTGGTTTCCAAGGAAACTTGATTCCTTTGGAACCCGGAAAAGCTGGTTCTTTTCATATGCAATTCCAAAACACTTAGCTCCTTTCCCAAAAGCCTGCCTGGCCGCCAGGCCCCACCCCCCACTCCCCAGAAAAAAAACGGCTCAAAGAAATCTTTTCCATCTCAGGCGGAAAACTGGAAGATGTCTTGTCTTGTCTGTCTGGAATTGATGTATGTGTCAGTGTGAGCCTTGTTGATTTTTGATAATAGTGCTCAAGTTCTGAGTTCTTATTTCAATGGTCTCAAGACAAGGCAGCCCTTGCCAACCAAACTGCTTCCAATACAAGAAAACATTGACCTCAGTGAATGTCAGAGTCCCGTGAACTGGGAACTAGTCAATATTAAATAT
>NW_011434828.1:0-576 GCF_000754665.1 Bison bison bison
GGAAGATTTGGGAGAATGGCATTGAAACATGTAAAATATCATGTATGAAACGAGATGCCAGTCCAGGTTCGATGCACGATACTGGATGCTTGGGGCTAGTGCACTGGGACGACCCAGAGGGATGGTATGGGGAGGGAGGAGGGAAGAGGGTTCAGGATGGAGAACACATGTATACCTGTGGCGGATTCATTTTGATATTTGGCAAAACTAATACAATTATGTAAAGTTTAAAAATAAAATAAAATTTAAAAAAATAATAGAATAATGGTTAAATATGTTCCTCCTGAGGGCATGGCTGTAGACCAGAACACCTCTTAAGATTCATTTTTTCATCTATGATCCTATAGTTTTCCATATGAGGAGGGGGATACATTCAAGGAATTTCTTTTATAGTGAGTTTACTTTCCACATAGTGGGCTGGTGGCTGGGAATAATAATATGTAATCATGACTCTAGGACCTTACAGTCTATGCGGGTCATATACTTGTAGATGAAATGTGATAAAGTAAATGCCACTCACGCCCTTACTACCATTATGAATTGTATATACACAAGTTGGACTCTGAATCGGAGCCT
>NW_011434829.1:0-534 GCF_000754665.1 Bison bison bison
AGAGGTCGCGAGGTTGGCCTCTAGGCCATGCAGGAGACGAAGGCCCTCATCTCCGCGATGACGGGGGAGTCTCGGGGTGGTTCTCGAGCGGCGGCCCCAGGGTGCGGTTTCTCACGAGGTACGACGGCGAGGTCAGTGAGCCTCTCGTGGGGCGCCAGGGAAGTCGGGTCTCCATGCGAGTGGCGAGGGGGAGCGCGTCATTGCTCTCGAGTCATGGTAGGGGAACCTGGCCTCGAGACGTGTGGAAGAAGGTCTCTCGAGGTCTTTCTCGGGTTGAGGCAGGAAACCCTGGCTTCCCTCGACTTGTGCAGGTGACCTCAGGGGGCTTCTCATGGTGGCTCTGAGAAGTCAGGCAAAACTGGAGGTGGGGGGGTGCCTCTCGGGACTCCACGGGGTTTGGTGCATTGGAAGAGGGCCTCATCTCCAGTTGAGGCAGGAACCTCAGGGTTCCTCTGATTTCAGACTCCGATCGCAGGGTCCCTGCAGACTGGGGACAGGAGAGTCAGGCCTCGTCTTGGGTTGAGGCATGGAACT
>NW_011434830.1:0-515 GCF_000754665.1 Bison bison bison
CACCCACGAGGCCACGTCTGGAATGTCTTCGTGAGACCGGCCTCATCCTGAGGTGCGATCGGAAGGTCGGGAACCCCTTCCAGACAAAGCAGGGGAGTCGACCCTCCTGTCCAGATCAGGAGGGGAGAAAGGGGTCAGAGGAGGGGGTGCCGGAAAACCCAGTGTTCCTCTCCAGGGAGACCGGGATTTCGGGGAACTTTGTGGGTCGCAGCAAGGGTGCCAAGTGCCCTTTCGACCTCCAATTCCTAACGGGGAACTTCTCCTGAGACGCTGTCGCGGGAAAGGGCTTCATCTTGCGATGACGGGGGAGCCACGTGGTTTTTCTCGAGTTACGGCGGGATTCTCGAGTTACGGCGGGGAATTCAGGCTGCCTCTTGTGTTGGCCCAGGCAAGTCCAATCTTCCATTCGAGTTGCGAAGGAAAGCTGGGGATTGCTCTCGAGTGACTGCAGGGCCAATAGACCTCATCTAGGCTTGTGTCCAGAAGCCAATGTTCCTCTCCAGGGGCGACAGGGA
>NW_011434831.1:0-731 GCF_000754665.1 Bison bison bison
GTCTGTCTGGATTGATGTCTGTGTCAGTGTGAGCCTTGTGATTTTTGATAATAGTGCTCAAGTTCTGAGTTCTTATTTCAATGGTCTCAAGACAAGGCAGCCCTTGCAAACCCAACGGCTTCCAATACAAGAAAACTTTGACCTCAGGGAATGTCAGAGTCCCGTGAACTGGGAACTAGTCAATATGAAATATCTAGTAGTTTGTTTTTGCTCCTCTACTGTAGACATGTCTAAGAGTCATCAACATGAAGCACAAAATGTTCATAGTGCCTCGGTTTGTTCTAAGGTAAAAATTGCTATATCGTTATATCTGTCACAAGCTTGTCAACAAGAAAGTACCTCGAAAGAACAGGAACAAAACGAAAAATTAAATGTGATATGAGCCTTTAGATAAACTATGAACACGAATTACACTCGAAAATATCTGCCTATGAGAGTCTTGATTGAAGGCAGAGGAGAAGGGGACGACAGAGGCTAAGATGGTTGGATGGCATCACTGATTCGATGGACATGAGTTTGAGCAAGCCCCTGGAGTTGGTGATGGACACGGAAGCCCAGCGTCCTGCAGGCCACGGGGTCCCAAAGAGTCAGACACGACTGAGCCACTGAACTGAACTGAACATACAATCGTTTCTCCAGGTGTTTTGGTTACCCGAGTTTCTATCCTGTGCTAAACTAAGTGACGACAGTGTACTGAAGAGCTGGGTCATTTCCAAATAAATTAAAGTCTG
>NW_011434832.1:0-539 GCF_000754665.1 Bison bison bison
ACTGGAGAGAGAAAACTGAATAAAAATAAACTGGAAATATCCCCTTCAAACTTAATTCCTGTGGCTTTCATGGAGCTGTAAAGGTTACCATATAATCTAGTGGATTTATGGAATAAGTTTGTTGTTGGGCAAAAGAGAAAAACCAGTGAGTACCATTTATTCATTTAGAAAATATTTATTAAATGCCTGATAGCATCAAGCAATGTACAACAAGGAGCATGGTAAAACCATGCCTGACCCTATAGTTTGGCTGATTGGAGTAGAGAGATAATTAGTGATCTTTGCAAATATCAGTGACCTTTGAAATATAGGCTTCTATTAGTTATGGTAAAAGAAAAGAATTAACAAGATCTTTTTAAAAAGTTTGAAGACCTTGAATTTTATCCAGGGTGATATTAAAAATGTTTAACAACTGGCAATGCTATCAACCAATCAAAATCAGCAGAGGCTGCTCAGCCATACCAATGAATTCTGGCTGAATATTAGCCCTGGTTATATTAATTTAGGGATTTACATTCATAGTAAGTAGAATGAAAATG
>NW_011434833.1:0-510 GCF_000754665.1 Bison bison bison
AGCCTGGTGGGCTACAGTCCATGGGACCACAAAGAGTCAGACAGACTGAGCACAACTACTTTCTTAGGCTCTAGAGCACCAGCTCAGTAGATGTGGCACACGGGCTCAGTTGTTCCACCATATGCAGGATCTTCCCAGACCAGGGATTGAATCTATGTCTCCTGTACTGACAAGCAGATTCATATCCACTTCCCCACCAGGGAAGTCTATTATTTGAATATTTTAATATATATGTGTGTCATTTCTGTAAATAAAGACTTAAACTCGGTCTCCAGAAAGTGTGTCTTAAATCATGGTTTTTCTGAAATATCTCTGAGGCCCATAGCATTATTATGTTTAGACAGAAACTGCAGGCTCAGGTATGTGATTCTATATTCTGGATCCACACTAGTATAATCTGGATACCTTTTCAAAAAATATTCAGGCTCATCATGAGAATATTGATTAAATTAGTATTATACAAGCATCATGTGTAAATATCCTCTTTTAGTCTAACAGTTCTTTTACTTC
>NW_011434834.1:0-515 GCF_000754665.1 Bison bison bison
ATGTCAGAAAGCAGAAGAAAATTTTCCATACTGTATAGTTCGCTTTGTTACTTAATCACATGCACTATAAGGTGGATAAAGGATGCTCTTTTATTCCAATATGATTATCAATGATAGCACGCATTCAGTTTCAGAAGATGCGTCCACATTCAGAATTTTTCCCCTAATGATGGAATTAAGTAAAGGAAATTTTCTCCCCTAAAATTCTATTGACTTAAAATGAGGACTTGTAACTGCTGCAAAAATGTCTAGTTTTTTTTTTTATAAATTAAGCCACATGCTTCAATTTGTATATATGTATAAACATAATTGGTGAATGCACATATATGTAACAGCATTAGTGATAAGTACACATAATTTTAGGTGAAAACTTGTTTTACAATACCTCACAGATAGCTGCCTGACACAAAAATATTAAAGAACAAGAAAACATGGGACTACTCATTGCATCCTTCATTAGAAAGTGGTCATATTCATGTGCTGACTTAACCATCAGCACAATTGTATATGGTATC
>NW_011434835.1:0-576 GCF_000754665.1 Bison bison bison
AAGAGATGGGAATACCAGAACACCTGACCTGCCTCTTGAGAAATTTGTATGCAGGTCAGGAAGCAACAGTTAGAACTGGACATGGAACAACAGACTGGTTCCAAATAGGAAAAGGACTTCGTCAAGGCTGTATATTGTCATCCTGTTTATTTAACTTATATGCAGAGTACATCATGAGAAATGCTGGACTGGAAGAAACACAAAACTGGAATCAAGATTGCCGGGAGAAATATTAATAACCTCAGATATGCAGATGACACCACCCTTAGGGCAGAAAGTGAAGAAGAACTCAAAGCCTCTTGATGAAAGTGAAAGTAGAAAGTGAAAAAAGTTGGCTTAAAGCTCAACATTCAGAAAACGAAGATCATGGCATCCGGTCCCACCACTTCATGGGAAATAGATGGGGAAACAGTGGAAACAGTGGCTGACTTTATTTTTCTGGGGTCCAAAATCACTACAGATGGTGACTGCAGCCATGAAGTTAAAAGACACTTGCTCCTTGGAAGGAAAGTTATGACCAACCTAGATAGCATATTCAAAAGCAGAGACGTTACTTTGCCAACAAAGGTTCGTCTA
>NW_011434836.1:0-652 GCF_000754665.1 Bison bison bison
GCATCTGTGGCTGTCCTGCTGAGGGGGCCTTTCCATGGGGACCGTGTGCAGTACAAGTTTGGTGTTTTGGAACCGAATAATTAGAACGTGTAAAAAATTGTAAATGATGTGGTGGTTTGATTCAAACAAAACAAAACAAAAAACCAAGCTCCAAGTTTTTTTGCAAATTTAGGGTCTTAATATTGAAGGCCTGTATTCCTTCCACTTGTGGCATTGTACGAAGAAATGTGCGGGTTTTTTTTTTTTTAACTTGTTTTTTTGTTTTTTCTTTTTTTTTAGTAAAAGATTCCGAAAAATAGAGGGAAACAGGAAGCCCAGAGGTGCCCCTGTAGTTTGGCGAACGGCCTTAGGAGGTCACTTGGAAATGCTGCTGGCTGTCGAGGGGGGGAGGGGGGCAGATGTGCACAGAGCTGTCGTAGGCTTGTCCTTTTGCATGGATGTTTCTTTGTAGAAATCCACCTCGGAGCCATCTCCTTGATGTGTAAGAATTTTCCCAGACAAACCTTGAGCTAAGCAATCGCGTTTTTTTCCTTAGGAAATGTTGGTCTTTCAGCGATGTTCAAAGCCTGTGTATTTTCGGCTAGACTCTGGCTTCAGGTCGGTTCCCCCAAAAGGCTCAGAAGCGACCTGAACCAAACAGTAAGTTTTCCTC
>NW_011434837.1:0-534 GCF_000754665.1 Bison bison bison
TCTTGGGGATGTTCTTGGTCACTGCCTCCTGTACAATTTCATGAACCTCCATCTGTAGTTCTTCAGGCACTCAATCAAATCTATTCCCTTAAATCTTTTGTCACGTCCACTGTATAATCATAAGGGATCTGATTTAGGTCATACCTGAATCATAAGTAGAGAGTGAAAAAGTTGGCTTAAAGCTCAACATTCAGAAAAAAAAAACGTCATGGCCTCCAGTCCCATCACTTCATGGGAAATAGATGGGGAAACAATGGAAACAGTGTCAGACTTTATTTTGTGGCGGGGGTGTGTGGGGGGGGCTCCAAAATCACTGCAGAGGGTGATTGCAGCCATGAAATTAAAAGACGCTTACTCCTTGGAAGGAAAGTTATGACCAAATTTGATAGCATATTCAAAAGCAGAGACATTACTTTGCCAACAAAGGTCCATCTAGTCAAGGCTATGCTTTTTTCCAGTAGTCATGTATGGATGTGAGACTTGGACTGTGAAGAAGGCTGAGCACCAAAGAATGGATGCTTTTGAACTCTGGTG
>NW_011434838.1:0-748 GCF_000754665.1 Bison bison bison
GTGACTCTTTCTTGATAAAGTTTGGTCAACCAGAAACCTGGTTCCCTTTATCTGTCCAGTTTCGAAGTCCCCCTCAGGAAACAGAGTTGCATTCTACATGAAGCAAAGGTGCCGTGGGTTACAACAAAGAAAGTACTTATTAACTCAAGGGTTTTATGTTGCTAATACCAAGGCTACTGCTTGTTTTTCTTGCATACCAGCTATACTAGCTAATGCACTTCCAGCTGCACATTGGGTAAAGGACAAGGAAACTTGATAACAAACATTGGCTCAACAACGCAGTATTATTCTAATAAAACTTTTTTTTTATAACTCGAAAGTTATGTTTGGGGTGTTGTGAACAATCATGTACATTAGTTACAAGAGTGTAGATAAAACTGCCAAGCAAGCTTAAATAGTAACAGAGGGGTTAGAATTAAAATGTTCCTTTCAAGCCCAGGAGAACTATTAACTAGAGCCTTAAATTGATTTTCTTCAGAGAAAGGTGGTCGGGGAGAGCCCCCTGTTAATGTCAAAAGAATTGGTGAAAGGCATAATATAATAAACAGTAGACAGACAGATTTTGGTTTCGGGGCAGATGGTTTAGCAGGTCCAGGGACTCTCTCAAGTCCTGATCTGACTTTGCCTGTCAGGTCTTCTCCACATGACCTTTGTCATGGGTGGATCTCCCGTTGTGGCTCCTGACATCTCTCCCTTTTTTATTTTTAAAACAGCCAGATGTAACTCAGTCGCAAGCTTCTGAGTACTC
>NW_011434839.1:0-580 GCF_000754665.1 Bison bison bison
AGCTAGCAGAGACTTTTATAAGGAAGTATTGCTTATTATCAATGCAAAGTAATAGAGGAAAACAATAGAATGGGAAAGACTAGAGGTCTCTTCAAGAAAATTAGAGCTACCAAGGGAACATTTCATGCAGAGACGGGCACAATAAAGGACAGAAATGGTATGGACCTAACAGAAGCAGAAGATATTAAGAACAGGTGGCAAGAATACACAAAAAAGCTATACAAAAACAATCTTCAACCCAGATAATCATGATGGTGTGATCACTCACCTAGAGCCAGACTCCTAGAATGTGAAGTCAACTGGGCCTTAAGAAGCATCACTACGAATAAGCTAGTGAGGTGATGGAATTCCAGTTGAGCTATTTCAAATCCTGAAAGATGATGCTGTGAAAGTGCTGCATTCAATATGCCAGCAAATTTGGAAAACTCAGCAGTGGCCATAGGACTGGAAAAGGTCAGTTTTCATTCCAATCCCAAAGAAAGGTAGTGCCAAAGAATGCTCAAACTACCACACAATTGCACTCATCTCACACACTAGTAAAGCAATGCTCAAAATTCTCCAAGCCAGGCTCCAACAGTAT
>NW_011434840.1:0-578 GCF_000754665.1 Bison bison bison
AGTGAGCTGAGAATGAGCTTTACTTCTTTTTCTTTTTTTTTAATTTTAGAGCCTACACTTTTTAATGGCTGAGGGAAACCGAAAAGCATATTATTTTCTGACGTGAAAATTGTGTGAAGTTCAATTTTTGGTGTCCTTAAAGTTGAAACAGGGACTTGCCAGTTCCTTTGGTTATTGTCTATGACTGAAAACTTGATCAATCGTCAAAGATCATATTCGCAAAGCCTAAAATAGTTCTTTTTGGGCCCTTTACAGAGTCTTTTTTAAATGCTCTGTTCTGCTGGAAGTCTCCTAATAGTCATATGGGGGAATAAAGTCTTGGTTTTGTTACAATATTTTCTTCTCTATTATATTCATTTTTCATTCTTTATTAATTGCATTCCTTCTTATCGCTATAAGTTTGTTCTGTTGCGCATCTTTACAACTTTTTGAGATAGTTATTTGTAACTCTCATTTCTCTTATATGTAATACTATAAGTTTACTTTAATTTGTTGTTGTTGTTGTTCAGTCCGTCAATCATGTAGGACTCTTTGCAACCCCATGCACTGCACGCAGCACACCAGGCTTCGCTGTCCTT
>NW_011434841.1:0-510 GCF_000754665.1 Bison bison bison
GTGGGGTGCCATTTACTGCCAGACAAAAGACAGCAGGTAGCATATATCTGACACACACACAATTTTTTTAAACTTAGCAAAATTCTGATTCTCATTGTCCCCATCAGTAATTCCTAAATCTTTTCTTTCTTTTGGGTCTCAGGAGACTTGTGAGCCTCCTGCTCTGCACAGTAGACATCTGAACCTCCTTGTGTCTCTTTCTAGTCTTTAGCAACTATTTGCTTCATGGAAACCCCACACTCTGGTGCTTGTATTTAGATTCACATTTTGGGGTTCCCGACGGAGGGGCCTGGTGGGCTGCAGTCCATGGGGTCCCTAGGAGTCGGACACGACTGAGCGACTTCACTTTCACTTCTCACTTTCATGCATTGGAGAAGGAAATGGCAACCCACTCCGGTGTTCTTGCCTGGAGAATCCCAGGGACGGGGGAGCCGTGGTGGGCTGCCGTCTCGTGGGGTTGCACAGAGTCGGACACGACTGATGCGACTCAGCAGCAGCAGCAGCAGCAGC
>NW_011434842.1:0-676 GCF_000754665.1 Bison bison bison
AGCACCTATCCATAATAGGGGTTAAAAACACTTAATAACTAAGAACAGAAGAGTACTTTCTCAATCAAAGGGTACCTGTAAAAGACCCACAGCTAACATCATACTTAATAATGAAAAACTGAGAGCTTTCCCCCTAAGATTGGGAACAACACGAGGAAGTCTATCCCACACTTTGGCTCAATATTATACTGGCAGTTCTATAACCAGAGCAATCAGGTAAGAAAAAGGAATTATTGTTTTGGTTAGTTTAAAAAAAAAAAAAGCCTTCAGAATGGAAAGGAAAAGTCAAAGTATATTGGAGATAACATACTTTTATATATAGAAAATCCTGAAGAAACCACAAGTATTAGAAGTAATAAAACCTTGCAGAATACAAGATAAATATTTTAAAAATCAAGCAGATTTCTATACAATAGCAACAAACATTTTGAAAATGAAATTAAGTAAACACTTGACTGTACACTAGCATTAAAAAGAATACTTAGGATGTCAGAAAGAGAAAGACAAATATCATATGGTATCACTTACATGTGGACTCCAAAATATGATACAAACGAACTTATCTATGAAACAGAAACAGACTGAGAGACATAGAGAGTAGACTATGTGATTACCAAGAGGGGAAGGGTGGGGGAGGCATAGATTGGGAGCTGGTGATGAGCAGATACAAATTATA
>NW_011434843.1:0-549 GCF_000754665.1 Bison bison bison
CAGCTCCACCCACCAGAACACAGACACAAGCTACCCTAACCAAGAAACCTTGACAAGCCACCTGTACAAACCCACACACAGTGAGGAAACGCCACAATAAAGAGAACTCCACAAACTGCCAGAATACAGAAAAACACCCCAAACTCAGCAATTTAAACAAGATGAAGAGACAGAGGATTACCCAGCAGGTAAAGGAACAGGATAAATGTCCACCAAACCAAACAAAAGAGGAAGAGATAGGGAATCTACCTGATAAAGAATTCTGAATAATGATAGTGAAATTGATCCAAAATCTTAAAATCAAAATGGAATCACCAAAAAATAGCCTGGAGACAAGGATTGAGAAGATGCAAGAAAGGTTTAACAAGGACCTAGAAGAAGTAAAAAAGAGTCAATATATAATAAATAATGCAATAAATGAGATCAAAAACACTCTGGAGGCAATAAATAGTAGAATAACAGAGGCAGAAGATAGGATTAGTGAATTAGAAGATAGAATGGTAGAAATAAATGAATCAGAGAGGAAAAAAGAAAACAAATAAGAAATAG
>NW_011434844.1:0-505 GCF_000754665.1 Bison bison bison
CCCTATGTGCCCACAGACTTCACATCCACAGATTCAACCAACCTAAGATAAAAAAGTGTTCCCCTCAAAATTCCAGAAAATTCCAAAAAGCAATATTTAAATTTGCTGTGCACTGGCAACTATGTAAATATTTACTATGTAATATTTACATTATATTTACCTTGCATCTATAGATTATAAGATTATCATCTATAGATGATATAAAGCATACAGAAGGATGTGCACAGGTTATATGTAAATACTACACCACTTTACACAAGGCACTTGAATAGCCATGTATTGCAGTATCCACAGGGCATACTGGGTAGAATTAACCCCTCATAGATACTGAGGTATGACTGTATTTTTTAAAGGTAAGTTTAAATATTTAGTTCACTGTGTATTTTATTTTTGAAATTTGAAATACATTTTAATGTATATTTTTTGAATTATGCTTTTAAAAATGATGCATGATATATCAGTTATTTTATTTATTTCTATTTTTTGTATGCCAGGATTCACTCAC
>NW_011434845.1:0-639 GCF_000754665.1 Bison bison bison
CTATTTGCAGATGACATGATCCTCTACATAGAAAACCCTAAAGACTCCACCAGAAAATTACTAGAACTAATCAAATGATTATAGTAAAGTTGCAGGATATAAAAATCAACACACAGAAATCCCTTGCATTCCTATACACTAATAATGAGAAAACAGAAAGAGAATTAAGGAAACAATTCCATTCACCATTGCAATGGAAAGAATAAAATACTTAGGAATATATCTGCCTAAAGAAACTAAAGACCTATATATAGAAAACTATAAAACACTGGTGAAAGAAATCAAAGAGGACACTAATAGATGGAGAAATATACCATGTTCATGGATTGGAAGAATCAATATAGTGAAAATGAGTATACTACCCAAAGCAATTTATAGATTCAATGCAATCCCTATCAAGCTACCAACAGTATTCTTCACAGAGCTAGAACAAATAATTTCACAATTTGTATGGATATACAAAAACCTCGAATAGCCAAAGCTATCTTGAGAAAAAGAATGGAACTGGAGGAATCAACCTACCTGACTTCAGGCTCTAATTACAAAGCCACAGTTATCAACACAGTATGGTAACTGGCACAAAGTACAGAAATATTGATCAATGGAACAAATAGAAAGCCCAGAGATAAATCCACGCAC
>NW_011434846.1:0-667 GCF_000754665.1 Bison bison bison
CCAGATACATTATTCACATATTGTAAAAATATACTAGTATAATTTATTAAAAAAATTAACACATGATCATAAACAGAAAATTTTAATTTACTTAGAAAAAAAAAAGAAAGAAAAGGAAGAAATCGCCCATGATCTCATTTACTACTCGCTCAGAATTCTGAGTTCCTTAAATAGACATTTCTCCAAAGAATACATACAGATGGCTAACAAACACATGAAAAGATGCTCAACATCACTCATTATCAGAGAAAATGCAAAATCAAAAACCACTCTGAGGTACCATTTTCACACCACTCAGAATGGCTGCGATCCAAAAGTCTACAAGCAATAAATGCTGGAGACGTTGTGGAGAAAAGGGAACCCTCTTACACTGTTGGTTGGAATGCAAACTAGTACAGCCACTATGGAAAACAGTGTGGATATTCCTTAAACAACTGGAAATAGAACTGCCTTACGATCCAGCAATCCCACTGCTCAGCATACACACTGAGGAAACCAGAGGGAAAGAGACACATGTACCCCAATGTTCATCGCAGCACTGTTTATAATAGCCAGGATATGGAAGCAACCTAGATGCCCATCAGCAGATGAATGGATAAGAAAGTTGTGGTACATATACACAATGGAGTATTACTGAGCCATTAAAAAGATACATTTGAATCAGTTC
>NW_011434847.1:0-553 GCF_000754665.1 Bison bison bison
AGACGGCATAGGCGAGGATCAGGATACAATAGCTTCAATTAGATATTAATTAAAGATATAAAGAGTAATAGAATAAGGATAGCTCAGTAGGAAAATTCAGTGGAGAAAAGAGGTTGAGTAGCTTGGTTTACGCGGGAGACCAATAAAACTTCAAGACAAGAAGTTTGCACCACTTACATAGGCCGCAGGCGTCCTTCCGTTCTCCCGAAGGAGAGGAGACACTGAGGCCTCCCCGGTCGGATCTTAGAAGCCCAGGCATAATTAGTAAGCATGGTGGGTTCCTCGCTCCAGATGGAGACTCAACCAGAGTGAGAGAGAGAGCGACATGGGGAGACCAGTATTTCGAGAAACTGATCCCCATTCTTATTTCCATGGTCTACTTTTATTACACTGAGATGTTATGCAAAGTCACGCGGGGTCAGCAGTCCTGACTTTTATCAAAGTCAGGTGCTTCATACAAATGTATACAGAGGTCTTAGGGGTGTTACATCATCTTCTGGCCAGGGGGGCCTGCTGACAATTTACGACCCTCTCCTTGTGACAGCGGTCAGTC
>NW_011434848.1:0-591 GCF_000754665.1 Bison bison bison
CGGTGCGCTGCCCACCTTCACCACGGGCTCCCGGTGAGCCCCGCCCCCACGCCCGGTTCCAGGAGAGCCTCTGGGACCTCGCTACCGCCGCCCGGTGAAACGGGAGGACAATCCATCCAGCCCACAGAGGCAATCCAAGCTGTCTAGAATTCAGGGATCCAACGAGGACTACGGAAAGGAAAGATGACCTGACCTAGGAGGGCCATGATATTCTATAGAACCGGACAAAGTTGGTTTCCAAGGAAACTTGATTCCTTGGAACCCGGAAAGCTGGTTCATTTCATATGCAATTCCAAACACTTAGCTCCTTCCCAAAGCCTGCCTGGCCGCCAGCCCCACCCCCCACTCCCCAGAAAAAAACGGCTCAAAGAAATCTTTCCATCTCAGGCGGAAAACTGGAAGATGGCTTGTCTGTCTGTCTGCATTGATGTCTGTGTCAGTGTGAGCCTTGTGATTTTTGATAATAGTGCTCAAGTTCTGAGTTCTTATTTCAATGGTCTCAAGACAAGGCAGCCCTTGCCAACCAACTGCTTCCAATACAAGAAACATTGACCTCAGTGAATGTCAGAGTCCCGTGAACTGGGAACTAGT
>NW_011434849.1:0-630 GCF_000754665.1 Bison bison bison
CACAAGCCTAGAAGAGGTCTATTGGCCCTGCAGTCACTCGAGAGCAATCCCCAGCTTTCCTTCGCAACTCGAATGGAAGATTGGACTTCCCTGGGCCAACACAAGAGGCATCCTGAATTCCCGGTCGTAACTCGAGAATCCCGCCGCAACTCGAGAAAAACCACGTGGTTCCCCCGTCATCGCAAGATGAAGCCCTTTCCCGCTACAGCGTCTCAGGAGAAGTCCCACGTTAGGAATTGAAGGTGCAAACGGAACTTGGCACCCTTGAGGGGACGCACAAAGTTCCCCGACATCCCGGTCTCCCCCGAGAGGAGCACCGAGGTTTTCCGGCACCACTTCCTCTGAGCCCCTTCTACCCTCCTGATCTCGACAGGAGGGTCGACTCCCCTGCTTTGTCTGGAAGGGGTTCCCGACCTTCCGGTCGCACCTCAGGATGAGGCCGGTCTCACGATGACATTCCAGACGTGGCCTCGTGCGTGGTTCCACATTCCGAAGGACCCCGATTTCCCGGTCCCCTCTTGATAAGAACCCGATGCCCGGACACCTCTTCGAACTCCACCCTGTGAATGAAGTCATCACGAAAGGGGCAGTGACTCGCCGTGCATCGTCCAAGAAAAAAACCCCCAGGTT
>NW_011434850.1:0-723 GCF_000754665.1 Bison bison bison
CTATGGTGGCTCTGAGAAGTCAGGGAAACTGGAGGCGGGGGGGGGCCTCTCGGGACTCCACGGGGTTTGGTGCATTGGAAGAGGGCCTCATCTCCAGTTGAGGCAGGAACCTCAGGGTTCCTCTGATTTCAGACTCCGATCGCAGGGTCCCTGCAGACTGGGGACAGGAGAGTCAGGCCTCGTCTTGGGTTGAGGCATGGAACTCCGCTTGCCTCTCGAGGTGTCCCCGGGGAGAGAGGCCACTTGACGAGCGGTATTTGGAACCTGGGGGTCTTTTCCGGACGATGCACGGGCGAGTCACTGCCCCTTCGTGTTGACTTCATTCACAGGATGGAGTTCGGAGAGGTGTCCGGGCATCGGGTTCTTACCAAGAGGGGACCGGGAAATCGGGGTGCTTCGCAATGTGGAAGCACCCACGAGGCCACGTCTGGAATGTCGTCGTGAGACCGGCCTCATCCCGGAGGTGCGACCGGAAGGTCGGGAACCCCTTCCAGACAAAGCAGGGGAGTCGACCCTCCTGTGGAAGATCAGGAGGGTAGAAGGGGCTCGAGAGGAAGTGGGTGCCGGAAAAACGTCGGTGTTCCTCGTCCTAGGGAGACTGGGATGACCGCGGAACTTTGTGGGGGCGCATCAAGGGTGCCAAGTACCGTTTCGACCTCCAATGCCTAACGTGGGACTTCTCCTGAGACGCTGTAGCGTGAAAGGGCTTCGTCTTGCGATGAC
>NW_011434851.1:0-556 GCF_000754665.1 Bison bison bison
TCGCTATTCGAGAGGGCGCCTGCGGCCTACGTAAGTGGTGCAAACTTCTTGTCTTGAAGTTTGATTGGTCTTCCGCGTAAACCAAGCTACTCAGTCTCTTTTCTCCACCGAATTTTCCTACTGAGCTCTCCTCATACTATTATTCTTGACATCTCTGATTAGCATATAAATAGTCGCCTAGGCCATCTCTCCTTCGAATACCCTGGATCAGTTGGGGCTGGTCCCCGGCAGGTGGCGACTGAACAGCGACCTCAGGAGGCAGTACTCAAAGAGCTTTGCAGACACGAACCACGCAATCAGCAGGCAATAGGCATGGAGGTCAGCAGTGACGAATCATGCTGCTCAACTGGCAATAATCAAGCACGTGACCAGGCAGGAATCACGCAGCTCAGCTGGCAAGTGTCAAGCAGATGAGCCGACAGGAATCACGCAGCTCAGATGGCAATTGTCATGCAGATGAGCCGGCAGGAATCACGCAGCTCAGCCGGCCCTGATCACGTGGCTCTGCAGGCACTGATCACGTGGCTGATCAAGTCCAGATCACGTGACTGAGCAT
>NW_011434852.1:0-572 GCF_000754665.1 Bison bison bison
CTGGAATGTCGTCGTGAGACCGGCCTCATCCTGAGGTGCGACCGGAAGGTCGGGAACCCCTTCCAGACAAAGCAGGGGAGTCGACCCTCCTGTCGAGATCAGGAGGGTAGAAGGGGCTCAGAGGAAGTGGTGCCGGAAAACCTCGGTGTTCCTCTCCAGGGAGACCGGGATGCCGGGGAACTTTGTGGGGCGCATCAAGGGTGCCAAGTACCGTTTCGACCTCCAATTCCTAGCGTGGGACTTCTCCTGAGTACGCTGTAGCGGGAAAGGGCTTCATCTTGCGATGACGGGGGAACCACGTGGTTTTTCTCGAGTTGCGGCGGGATTCTCGAGTTTACGACGGGGAATTCGGGGTGCCCCTTGTGTTGGCCCAGGGAAGTCCAATCTCCCGATCCGAGTTGCGAAGGAAAGCTGGGGATTGCGTCTCGAGTGACTGCAGGGCCAATAGACCTCGATCTAGGCTTGTGTCCAGAAGCCAGTGTTCCTCTCCAGGGGCGACCGGGATCTCGGGGTTGCATTCCAGACGCACCCGGGGAGACAGGCATTCATCTCGAGTGGAAGCAAAGACCCCG
>NW_011434853.1:0-592 GCF_000754665.1 Bison bison bison
CTTAGCTCATAGAAGAATATTAGTACTAGATAGTCAAAGACTCGTATTAAATGAAAATGATTTCAGTGGGTCTCAAAATAACTTGTCTTTAAAAGGCATTGGTGCCATTTAAAGTAGATATTAGGTTTCCATTTTCTCATCAATGATTCGTTTCATTGGTTTTGTCATTTCAGATCACTTTCTTGAACATCAGATCATGGAAGATAGAAATAATGTTACTGAATTTATCCTCTTAGAACTTTCTATGGACAAGAAAGTCCAGATCCTCTGCTTTTTATTTTTCTTATTCTGTTACCTGGCTATTTGGTTGGGGAATTTGATCATTGTGATTTCTATTACATGCAGTCAGCTAATCACCCAGCCCATGTACTTCTTCCTTAACTGCCTTGCACTCTCAGACCTCTTCTACACCTCCACTATGACACCCAAACTCCTGACTGACTTACTGATGGAGAAAAAGGCCATTTCCTATAAAAACTGCATGACACAGCTTTTCACCACCCACTTCTTTGAGGGGGGATTGAGGTCTTCACCCTCACAGGGATGGCCTGTGACTGCTATGTGGCCGTCAGCAAACCTCTCCACGACGCCA
>NW_011434854.1:0-565 GCF_000754665.1 Bison bison bison
TGAACATCTGGAAGTTCACGGTTCACATATTGCTGAAGCCTGGCTTGGAGAATTTTGGACATTACTTTACTAGCGTGTGAGATGAGTGCAATTGTGCAGTAGTTTGAGCATTCTTTGGCATTGCCTTTCTTGGGATTAGAATGAAAACTGACCTTTTCCAGTCCTGTGGCCACTGCTGAGTTTTCCAAATTTGCTGGCATAGTTGAGTGTAGCACTTTCACAGCATCATCTTTCAGGATTTGAAATAGCTGAACTGGAATTCCATCACCTCCACTAGCTCTGTTCATAGTGATGCTTTCTAAGGCCCACTTGACTTCACATTCCAGGATGTCTGGCTCTAGATCAGTGATCACACCATTGTGATTATCTGGGTCGTGAACAGTCTTTTTGTACAGTTCTTCTGTGTATTCTTGCCATCTCTTCTTAATATCTTCTGCTTCTGTTAGGTCCATACCATTTCTGTCCTTTATCGAGCCCATTTTTGCATGAATGTCCCTTGGTATCTCTAATTTCTTGAAGAGATCTCTAGTCCTTTCCCATTTCTGTTGTTTTCCTCTATTTCTTT
>NW_011434855.1:0-730 GCF_000754665.1 Bison bison bison
CTACTATGACTTGAGAGCAATGACGCGCTCCCCCTCGCCATTCGCATGGAGACCCGACTTCCTTGGCGCCCCACGAGAGGCTCACTGACCTCGCCGTCGTACCTCGCGAGAAACCGCACACTGGGGCCGCCGCTCGAGAACAACCCCGAGCCTCAACCGTCATCGCGACTTGAGGGCCTGTTGGGGGCCAGAGTGAGGTACTCCGCCCGTGACAAAGGTCATGAGGAAGGAGGCTCGACATACACAAAGGCGGGATCGAGCCTCAGGAGTCCCCCTGGAAATCCTCGAGCGTCTCCCCCCATAACCAGTGCTTCCCTACTTTACTACTTTGTGCTCTTACCTACACCTCTGACTTTACGGGGGGCTGTCCCCCACCACCTCTTTCGGAGAAGGAGTTAACCTAGAGCTCCAGTCAATAAAAACTCTTGGGTGTGACAAGAGTGTTTTAACCTACAAACTCCTCTGAAGGTTCTCTAGCCTGCCTGACAGGCTCCTCCGGCCACATGTGATTGCTCACAGCCTCCCAACCGTGAGAGGCACGAGATGCTTTAAACCCTCTAAAAACAGGTTCTTTAGAGAAGTTAGAAAACTATAAGTATAGTGAGTGGGCTAATTAGAAATTGTGTTGATGAAGGGTTTTTCATTTGTTGAGCCAATGTTTGTTGCTAAGTCTCCATATCCCCTGCCCTTACACACATTAATGAATATATAGAAGAAATAAGTATTAACC
>NW_011434856.1:0-503 GCF_000754665.1 Bison bison bison
ACATGATTTTTGAATTCCTGGAGAATATTCTAAAGGAAAGTGTTTTTCTTTAGGTGACAAGCAAGCTTCATGCTAGCTAGAATATCATGTTTGCCAAATAAACAAAAAAGAGAAAATATGAAATGAGGAATTGTTTTAAAAATGTGAACTCTGGATGAAAATATCTCCCATATCTTAAGTACTTATAGTCCCATAATTAAAGACAGGAAACTGCTCCCTCCTCTGGGAATGGCCTTCACTATGGCGCTATGGCCTTGACTCTTCTATCACTGTGTATGGGTGTGTGCGTGTGTGTGCGTGTGTGTTAGTCAGTCAGTGGTGTTTGACTCTTTGCAACGCCATGGAGTGTAGCCCGCCAGGCTCCTCTGTCCATGGAATTCTCCAGGCAAGAACACTGGAGTGGGTTGCCAGTTCCTTTTCCAGGAGATCTTCCTGCCCCAGGGATCAAACCCAAGGTGTCCTGCATTACCAGTGGATTCTTTGCCACCTGAGCCACCAGGGAA
>NW_011434857.1:0-542 GCF_000754665.1 Bison bison bison
ATTCGTTTTGACTATGCTGGGTCTTTGCTGCTCGCTGGAAGTTGCTAGGACCTCTGGACTGCAGTCTCCCATCTCTTGCTGACCTCTTGTTGACCTCTGCAGAATCCTGGTTGGTGGGAGCTTGTTAGTTCCTTGTTCCTTACCCGGACCTCCTGTGGTAAGTGTTTTCTCTCCTCTGTGGCCTGGTAAGGCTGGGTGGTCATTGGCATCCCAAAGGTGGCTAGAAGTCAATGATTTAGGCAGGCTTGTGAATAGATATGGGAGAATGCAATGGCACCCCACTCTTTTCCAGTACTCTTGCCTGGAAAATCCCATGGACGGAAGAGCCTTTTAGGCTGCAGTCCATGGGGTCGCTCAGAGTCGGACACGACTGAGCGACTTCACTTTCACATTTCACTTTCATGCATTGGAGGAGGACATGGCAACCCACTCCAGTGTTCTTGCCCTAGAGTAACCCCCAGGGACTGCGGGGCCTGGTGGGCTGCCGTCATGGGGGTCACGACAGACTCGGACACGGACTGAAACGACTTAGCAGCAGCAGC
>NW_011434858.1:0-633 GCF_000754665.1 Bison bison bison
GCTTAATTAAATGTTAATTAAGGATATAAAGAGTAATAGAATGAGGATAGCTCAGTGAGGAAATTCAGTGGAGAAAAGAGGCTGAAGAATTCAGCCAGAAGGTAAGAGAAAGAACGACATGGTGAGACCAAGTTTCGGTGAACAAGGCCCGCACTTTATTTTTCAAAGTAGTTTTTATACCTTAAGTTATGCATAGAGGATAATGGGGGAAGGGTAGAGTCTTGCAGCAAACCAGGCTTTCTTCCTGCAAACTTATCATATGCAAACGCTTCGTGATTTGCATCATCTTCTGGCCCGGAGGCCTGTTAACATTTTAAGACCTTTTCTTCAGAAAACTTATTTTTCTCTAAAGGTGGTTGGTCAGGAGCCACCCTCCAAAAAAGCATTAGATAAAGTTGCATTCCTACAGAGCAAAGGTGTGGTGGGCTATAACAAGAAAAACGAATTAACTCAAGGGTCCCAGGTTACAAACATTAAAGCTACTACGTTACACCAATTATATTAATCAATACACTGCCAGGGACACAGCAGGTAAGGGATATGGAACCTTAGCAGCAAACAATGGCCCAACAAGTGAAAAACCATTCACCAATACAATTTCTAATCAATCTTTTAACTACTCAAAAGAATCTG
>NW_011434859.1:0-570 GCF_000754665.1 Bison bison bison
CGTCTCGAGGCCAGATTCCCCTAGCATGGCTCGGGAGCAATGACGCGCTCCTCCTCGCCACTCGCATGGAGACCCGACTTCCCTGGCGCCCCACGAGAGGCTCACTGACCTCGCCGTCGTACCTCGTGAGAAACCGCACCCTGGGGCCGCCACTCAAGAACCACCCCGAGACTCCACCGTCATCGCGGAGATGAGGGCCTTGGTCTCCTGCATGGCCTAGAGGCCAACCTCGCGACCTCTCTCCAAACGCCTCAGGAGGCTTGACTCCCTTTAGTCCACCCAGTGAGCTCCAAGAGATACCCGTCGCGACTCGAGAGCAGAGCGGGGTTCTTTGCTTCCACTCGAGATGAATGCCTGTCTCCCCGGGTGCGTCTGGAATGCAGTCCCGAGACCCGGTCGCCCCTGGAGAGGAACATTGGCTTCTGGACACAAGCCCAGATGAGGTCTATTGGCCATGCAGTCACTCGAGAGCAATCCCCAGCTTTCCTTCGCAACTCGAATGGAAGATTGGACTTCCCTGGGCCAACACAAGAGGCATCCCGAATTCCCCGTCTAACTCGAGAATCCCGC
>NW_011434860.1:0-566 GCF_000754665.1 Bison bison bison
CCCTGAGTTACACATTTCCAGGAGTGAAAGATACAAAGTCATGCAGAATCAGCTCAACACTCCATCAGTTTTACCTTTATGGAAACCAGGACATTTTCTGCATAACTTTCCCCCAAAAAGGGTCTTACGTTATGTACATTATCTTCTGGCCCTGTGACCTGTTAACATTTTGTGACTCTTTCTTGATAAAGGTTGGTCAACCTGAAAACCTGCTTTCCCTTTATCTTTCCAGTCTGCAGTCCCCCTCAGGAAACAGAGTTACATTCTCATGGAGCAAAGGTGCAGTGGATTACAACAAAGAAAGTACTTATTAACTCAAGAGTCTTATGTTGCTAATACCAAGTCTACTGCTTGTTTTTCTTGCATACCAACTATACTAGCTAATGCACTTACAGGTGCACATTGGGTAAAGGACAAGGAAACTCGATAGCAAACATTGCCTCAACAATGCAGTGTTATTCTAATAAAGTCTTTTCTTTTTTATCACTCGATGGTTATGCTTGGGGTGTTGTGAACGATCATGTGCATTAGTTACAAGAGTGTGGATAAAACTGCCAAGCAAGCTA
>NW_011434861.1:0-599 GCF_000754665.1 Bison bison bison
AAGTGATTCATATGTATATATTCTTTTTCTGGTTATTAAAATAGAGCTTTTATTTAAACCTCAAATCCATGTTCTCGGAAAACAGCTTAGACATAAAGCACAACAGAGAAATCTCAATAGAGGTTCTGAGTGTGCCTCTATTCTTCAAGGGTTTCAGCTTGATTGACAGTAATGCCTGATAATGCTAATGCCACTTCAAAGTTTATGAATTTCTTTTTCCTCCAGAAGATGTGCCACTAGAATCGCTTTCACACTTCTCTGCTATGAATAGCTTCTCTGCTCTCATAAAATAGAATCAGGAAAGAGAAAAAAAAAGAAGTGATTTTCCTGAGATAAAGGAACAAGACAGATTAGGGAGGCAAGATAGTAAGATGCATGGGCACCACGAAGGCAGGTGCTTAAAGCAGAACCATTTGCACTCTGGCGTGGTTAGAGAAAGAGGGGGACGGCAGGGCTCAAATTCTGGATAATCCTCCCGCTGATTAGAGAGTGAGGAAGAGTTGATGGTGATACCAGTGTCCTCAACTCCAAAAACGTGGATTAAGACCACCATCCGGAAGTATAGTGAGCCTTAGCTCAGGACTGGCATGCAACAGATC
>NW_011434862.1:0-551 GCF_000754665.1 Bison bison bison
GGGAAACTGGAGGTGGGAGGGGCCTCTCGGCACTCCACTGGGTTTGGTGCATTGGAAGAGGGCCTCATCTCCAGTTGAGGCAGGAACCTCAGGGTTCCTCTGACTTCAGACTCCGATCGCAAGGTCCCTGCAGACTTGGGACAGGAGAGTCAGGCCTCGTCTTGGGTTGAGGCATGGAACTCCGCTTGCCTCTCGAGGTGTTCCCGGGGAGACAGGCCACTTGTCGAGCGGTAGTTGGAACCTGGGGGTCTTCCCCCGACGATGCACGGGCGAGTCACTGCCCCTTCGTGTTGACTTCATTCACAGGGTGGAGTTCGAAGAGGTGTCCGGGCATCGGGTTCTTATCAAGAGGGGACCGGGAAATCGGGGTCCTTCGGAATCTGGAAGCACCCACGAGGCCACGTCTGGAATGTCGTCGTGAGACTGGCCTCATCCTGAGGTGCGACCGGAACGTCGGGAACCCCTTCCAGACAAAGCAGGGGAGTCAACCCTCCTGTCCAGGTCAGGAGGGTAGAAGAGGCTCAGAGGAAGTGGTGCCGGAAAACCTCGGT
>NW_011434863.1:0-846 GCF_000754665.1 Bison bison bison
AAGTCCAATCTTCCATTCGAGTTGCGAAGGAAAGCTGGGGATTGCTCTCGAGTGACTGCAGGGACAATAGACCTCATCTAGGCTTGTGTCCAGAAGCCAATGTTCCTCTCCAGGGGCGACAGGGATCTCAGGGTTGCATTCCAGACACACCCCGGGAGACAGGCATTCTTGTCGAGTGGAAGCAAAGAACCCCGCTCTGCTCTCGAGTCGCGACGGGTATCTCTTGGAGCTCACTGGGTGGACTAAAGGGAGTCAAGCCTCCTGAGGCGTTGGAGAGAGGTCGAGAGATTGGTCTCTAGGGCATACAGGAGACGAAGGCCCTCAACTCGCGATGATGGGGGAGTCTCAGGGTTGTTCCCGAGCGGCGGCCACAGTGTGCGGTTTCTCCCTAGGTACGACGGCGAGGTCAGTGAGCCTCTCGTGGGGCGCCAGGGAAGTCGGGTCTCCATGCGAGTGGCGAGGGGGAGCGCGTCATTGCTCTCGAGTCACGGTAGGGGAATCTGGCCTCGAGACGTGTTGAAGAAGGTCTCTCGAGGTCTTTCTCGGGTTTAGGCAGAAACCCTGGCTTCCCTTGACTTGTGCAGGTGACCTCAGGGGGCTTCTCATGGTGGCTCTGAGAAGTCAGGGAAACTGGAGGTGGGAGGGGCCTCTCGGCACTCCACTGGGTTTGGTGCATTGGAAGAAGGCCTCATCTCCAGTTGAGGAAGGAACCTCAGGGTTCCTCTGACTTCAGACTCCGATCGCAGGGTCCCTGCAGACTGGGGACAGGAGAGTCAGGCCTCGTCTTGGGTTGAGGCATGGAACTCCGCTTGCCTCTCGAGGTGTCCCCGGGGAGAGAGGCCACTT
>NW_011434864.1:0-579 GCF_000754665.1 Bison bison bison
GTCGTTCTTTCTCTAACCTTCTGGCTGAATTATTCAGCCTCTTTTCTCCACTGAATTTCCTCACTGAGCTATCCTCATTCTATTACTCTTTATATCCTTAATTAACATTTAATTAAGCAGTTGTTTCCTGATCTTCGCCTACGCCGTCTCTCCTTCGAATACCCTGGATCAGCCGGGGCTGGGTCCCCGGCACCCTACCATGGCTCGAGAGCAATGACGTCCTCGCCCTCGCCACTCGCATGGAGACCCGACTTCCCTGGCGCCCCACTAGAGGCTCACTGACCTCGCCGTCGTACCTCGTGAAAAAGCGCACACTGGGGCCGCAGCTCGAGAACAACCCCGAGACTCCCCCGTCATCCCGAGATGAGGGCCTTCGTCTCCTGCATGGCCTAGAGACCAATCTCGCGACTTCTCTCCAAAACGCCTCAGGAGGCTTGACTCCCTTTAGTCCACCCAGTGAGCTCCAAGAGATACACGTCGCGACTCGAGAGCAGAGTGGGGTTCTTTGCTTCCACTCGAGATGAATGCCTGTCTCCCCGGGTGTGTCTGGAATGCAACCCCGAGATCCCTGTCGCCCCT
>NW_011434865.1:0-509 GCF_000754665.1 Bison bison bison
GCCCCCTCCCACCTCCACTTTCCCTGACTTCTCAGAGCCACCATGAGAAGCCCCCTGAGGTCACCTGCACAAGTCGAGGGAAGCCAGGGTTTCCTGCCTCAACCCGAGAAGGACCTCGAGAGACCTTCTTCAACACGTCTCGAGGCCAGATTCCCCTACCATGACTCGAGAGCAATGACGCGCTCCCCCTCGCCACTCGCATGGAGACCCGACTTCCCTGGCGCCCCACGAGAGGCTCACTGACCTCGCCGTCGTACCTCGTGAGAAACCGCACCCTGGGGCCGCCGCTCGAGAACCACCCCGAGACTCCCCCGTCATCGCGGAGATGAGGGCCTTCGTCTCCTGCATGGCCTAGAGGCCAGCCTCGCGACCTCTTTCCAAACGCCTCAGGAGGCTGGACTCCCTTTGCCACCCAGTGAGCTCCAAGAGATAGCCGTCGCGACTCGAGAGCAGAGCGGGGTTCTTTGGCTTCCACTCGAGATGAATGCCTGTCTCCCCGGGTCGTCTGG
>NW_011434866.1:0-616 GCF_000754665.1 Bison bison bison
AACCTGGCGGTCGCAGAAAGGCCTCGCCTTTGGGCTCAAGGCCTTTACCGCTCCACCCCTTTGCTGAAAGGTCAGAGCCGCGCGGTTTTCCCAAGCAGCCTAGTGTCCGCTGCAAGTCCAAGGGCCAGAACCCTGAACTCTGGCCGGCTGGCCCAGCCCTGCTTCTGGCACTTTGGAGGCCAGCGGGCCCTTGACCACCTGCTGGGATGGGAAAGG
This sequence comes from Bison bison bison, assembly GCF_000754665.1. Taxonomy (NCBI): domain Eukaryota; kingdom Metazoa; phylum Chordata; class Mammalia; order Artiodactyla; family Bovidae; genus Bison; species Bison bison. Next base: position 217 of record NW_011434866.1, read on the forward strand.
GAAGGGTCCACGAATTGCACCCTAGAAACTTAGCAGGGTGCATGGGTTTCAAAACCCGGTGGCCGCCCAGGCAGAAAACAAGGGAGGAGGGCACCCTGCTGCCCTTTCATGGCAGCATCTGTGGCTGTCCTGCTGAGGGGGCCTTTCCATGGGGACCGTGTGCAGTACAAGTTTGGTGTTTTGGAACCGAATAATTAGAACGTGTAAAAATTGTAAATGATGTGGTGGTTTGATTCAAACAAAACAAAACAATACAAAAAACCAAGACGCCAAATGTTTTGCAAATTTAGGTCTTAATATTGAAGGCCTGTTTCCTTCCACTGTGGCATCTACGAGAAATGTGCGGGTTTTGTGTGTTTTTTTTAATTTGTTTTTTGTTTTTCTTTTTTTTAGTAAAGTA
>NW_011434867.1:0-608 GCF_000754665.1 Bison bison bison
GGAAAAATGAGTGATCTCGTCAAGAAAATTAGAGATACCAAGGGAACACTTCATGCAAAGATGGGCACAATAAAGGACAGAAATGGTATGGACCTAACAGAAGCAGAAGATATTAAGAAGAGGTGGCAAGAATACACAAAAGAACTATACAAAAAAGATCTTCATGACTCAGATAATCACGATGGTGTGATCACTAACCTAGAGCCAGACATCCTGGAATGTGAAGTCAAGTGGACCTTTGGAAGCATCACTATGAACAAAGCTAGTGGAGGTGATGAAATTCCAGTTGAGCTATTTCAAATCCTTACAGATGATGCTGTGAAAGTGCTGCACTCAATATGGCAGCAAATTTGGAAAAACTCAGCAGTGGCCACAGGACTGGAAAAGTCAGTTTTCATTCCAATCCCAAAGAAGGGCAATGCCAAAGAATGCTCAAAACTACCACACAATTTGCACTCATCTCACATGCTAATAAAGTAAATGCTCAAAATTTCTCCAAGTCAGGCTTCAACAGTACATGAACCATGAACTTTCAGATGTTCAAGCTGGCTTTAGAAAAGGCAGAGGAAACCAGAGATCAAATTGCCAACATCCTCTGAATCATCAAA
>NW_011434868.1:0-677 GCF_000754665.1 Bison bison bison
GGGGCTTAGAGGGAGAGGAAGGAAGGGGCCACCTTCTCCCCCTAGCCACGTTCAGGTCTCCTTGCCTGGGATGTGGGGCCACGGAGCTCGGGGAAAAGGGTGGGTGGGTGGGTGGGTGGGTGGGAGCTGTTTTGTGTGGGAAGAGGAGAGAATACAGACGGGATGTCTACGGACAACCCTGGGGACAAACCCGAGTGCTGGACCTTTGGGAAGCTGGGCCCCGCCCCAAACGGGGACACCCTACCTGAAGCCTCAAGCCCTCCCTGCATGGCAGTGACCAAGGGGCTGCCTCAGAGGGAACATTCCATGGGCCCGGGAAAGAAACCCCGTGCCCGGCACAAGTTCTTTGTGTCTGGCTCTTCTGTCTTCTGGTCCCGTCTTTCCAGCAGTCCACACAGGAGAACTCCTTCCCTATGCCAGGGGCAGCAGAGGGAGGGGGAGCGGGAGACCGGGGAGTGCAAAGGTGGGAGGGTGGGAGGTGCGAAGGGTGGGAGGGGGCCGAGGTGGGGTGGGGGGGCGCGAGGGGAGAGGAGGTTGGGGGAAGGCTGGAGGTGGGGAGAGGCGGGGAGGAGGGGGAGGGGAGGGGCGGGGGGGGAGGTTGGGGGGACGAGGGGAGGGGAGGGGAGGGGAGGGAGGGGGGGGTCGGGGGGAGGGGGGGAGGGGGGGGGGGTGGGGGG
>NW_011434869.1:0-766 GCF_000754665.1 Bison bison bison
GACAGGGACTAAGACCATCCGTGTAGACACGAAATGCAAAAATGCAAAATGGCTGCCTGAGGAGGCCTTACAAATAGCTGTGAAAAAAGAGAAGCAAAAAGCAAAGCAAAGAAAAGATATATGTATCTGAAAGCAGAGATCCAAAAGAATAGCAAACAGAGATAAGAAAGCCTTCCTCAGAGATCAATTCAAAGAAATAGAAGAAAACAACATAATGGGAAAGACTAGAGTTCTCTTCAAGAAAATTAGATACAAAGGGAATATTTCATGCAAAGATGGGTTCAATAAAGGGAAGAAATGGTAAGGATTAAACAGAAGCAGAAGATATTATGGAGAGGTGGCAAAAATACACAGGGAAATTGTACAAAAATGACTTTCAAGACCCAGATAATCACAATGGTGTGATCACTCACCTAGAGCCAAACATCCTGGAATGTGAAATCGAGAGGGCCTTAGAAAGCCTCACTATGAACAAAGCTAGTGGAGGTGATAGAATTCCAGTTGAACTATCTCAAATGTTGAAAGATAATGCTGTGAAAGTGCTGCACTCAAATATGCCAGCAAATGTGGAAAACTCAGCAGTGGCCACAGGACTGGAAAAGGTCGTTACTGAACTTCCAAAGAAAGGCAATGACAATGAATGCTCGAACTTCTTCACAGTTGCCTTATTTCACACGCTAGTAAAGCAATGCTCAAATTTCTCCAAGCCAGGCTTCAGCAATATGTGAACTGTGAACTTCCAGATGTTCAAGCTGGTTTAGGAAAG
>NW_011434870.1:0-544 GCF_000754665.1 Bison bison bison
AGCAGCAGCAGCAGTGCATAGATATCAAAAGGGTTTAGAACAGTCAGGTAGGATCACACAAGTCACCGTGAAGCAATACTTCTCCACTTAGCCAAAGCTAACAAAAGATTTCTGTTCTAGGTCAACCTAGAAGAGATCACGGAAGAGGTAAAGAAACTTAAAATCCATTAGCAAAGGCAGTTCAACCTCTCAAGAAACCTTGTGCTAGGGACAACACTCTTTTCTGGGGGTCCACTTTCCCTACAACCTCCTGATCCCATTCTGTACCCATTCCTTTGCTTCTCCCATCCTGAAACTGCCACCTGGAAGAAAGAACGACGTCGTTTTCCTTCAGAAAATGCGATTTCATGCCACATACCTTCTTTTAATACCAAGTCATACATTTCCCTTCAGCAACCAAGAACTGACTTTTATATTGGCATTCGACAGATTGGTGAACATACCTATCAGTGATAGTAGCGCCCCCTCCCTCCCCGCACGCACGCACGCACGTACACACACACACACACACACACACACACACACACACACACACACACACACA
>NW_011434871.1:0-547 GCF_000754665.1 Bison bison bison
ACTGGAGATGAGGCCCTCTTCCAATGCACCAAACCCCGTGGAGTCCCGAGAGGCCCCTCCCACCTCCAGGTTCCCTGACTTCTCAGAGCCACCATGAGAAGCCCCCTGAGGACACCTGCACAAGTCGAGGGAAGCCAGGGTTCCCTGCCTCAACCCGAGAAAGACCTCGAGAGACCTTCTTCAACACTTCTCGAGGCCAGGTACCCCTACCATGACTCGAGAGCAATGACGCGCTCCCCCTCGCCACTCGCATGGGAGACCCGACTTCCCTGGTGCCCCACGAGAGGCTCACTGACCTCGCCGTCGTACCTCGTGAGAAACCGCACCCTGGGGCCGCCGCTCGAGAAAAACCCCGAGACTCCCCCGTCATCGCGGAGATGAGGGCCTTCGTCTCCTGCGTGGCCTAGAGGTCAACCTCGCGACCTCTCTCCAAACGCCTCAGGAGGCTTGACTCCCTTTAGTCCACCCAGAGAGCTCCAAGAGATACCCGTCGCGACTCGAGAGCAGAGCGGGGTTCTTTGCTTCCACTCGAGATGAATGCCTGTCT
>NW_011434872.1:0-546 GCF_000754665.1 Bison bison bison
AACAGAGACCTACTATAAAGCACAGGGACACCCTACTCCATATTTCATAATAACCTATAAGGAAAATAATCTGAAAAAGAAAAAATATATATGCATATGTAACTGAATCATCATGCTGTACTCTTGAAATTAACCCAACATGGTAAATCAATTATACTTCAATTAAAAATAAACCCTCTCTCCCGAAGTAAAAAGTTAAGAGTGAAGCGTGCACTCCTCCAGCACACGAGTGTATTATTAAAACCTCCCTGGTTTAAAAAGAAGCCATCCATTACATCCCATTAACCTCGCCAGCTAAAGTCTAAACACTGACATAAGAATACGAATCATTTTAAACTCCAAGTGAGAAGTCGCATCAAGAAAACATTCCAAATGCATGATTTCCCCTGGAGTTGCCATTCAGATGCCTCATCTAAAAAGACAATGTTTTCCACAGACCAAGAGCAGACAGAAAAGGCATTTCCTTCCAACTTCACACATGTCACTTACCACTTATAACTGACAAATGGAGAGTATGCCACACAGGTTAAGTAAAGCTTCATGAAG
>NW_011434873.1:0-522 GCF_000754665.1 Bison bison bison
TGATTAGAAATTGTATTGGTGAATGGTTTTTCACTTGTTGAGCCATTGTTTGCTGCTAAGTTTCCATATCCCTTACCTGCTGTGTCCCTGGCAGTGTATTGATTAACATAACTGGTGTAAGTAGTAGCTTTAATGTTTGTAACCTGGGACCCTTGAGTTAATTCTTTTTCTTGTTATAGCCCACCACACCTTTGCTCTGTAGGAATGCAACTTTATCTAATGCTTTTTTGGAGGGTGGCTCCTGACCAACCACCTTTAGAGAAAAATAAGTTTTCTGAAGAAAAGGTCTTAAAATGTTAACAGGCCTCCGGGCCAGAAGATGATGCAAATCACCTAAGCTTTTGCATATGATAAGTTTGCAGGAAGAAAGCCTGGTTTGCTGCAAGACTCTACCCCTTCCCCCATTATCCTCTATGCATAACTTAAGGTATAAAAAACTACTTTGAAAAAATAAAAGTAGCGGGTCTTGTTCTACCGAAAACTTGGTCTCACCATGTCGTTCTTTCTCTAACCTTCTGGCTG
>NW_011434874.1:0-517 GCF_000754665.1 Bison bison bison
GTTGCATGTCAGAGTAATGACCAGGTTGCTTTGTCAATTGCAATATAATGAGATTTTAAAAAATGCCTTCTGTGGTTTTACTCTCATACCTTTGAAAGAACACTATTACTTTTTAAGATTTATGAAGAAATCTTTCAAAGATTAACCAGATAAACAAATTTTGTTACTCACAGTGAGCTGGTACCAGACTGGAATTTGGTTTGCTCTCTCTGTTAAGAGAACAAACTTTTCTTAGAATGCAGCTTTTGAGCAATAGGTTGTGAATTTCTCCTCCTTGAAGTGATTTATGTTTGTTAAAATCTTTTGTTACTTTAGTAAAGTAAATGTGCAGTATTGCACAATGATCTATGAAGATTTTGGTACATGTAGCTAAAGGTCATTCTGCTTCTACAAAAATTACCCTCACTGCGAGATTGTGCTATCCTGATGTCCTTAAACATGGCAATGTCTGTTCCTAAACTGGGGGATTTAAATGGGTAAGAGGTAGCTATGAATCAGTCAGGGCTATGGGAAATCC
>NW_011434875.1:0-516 GCF_000754665.1 Bison bison bison
CGAAACGGTACTTGGCACCCTTGATGCGCCCCCACAAAGTTCCCCGGCATCCCGGTCTCCCTGGAGAGGAACACCGAGGTTTTCCGGCACCACTTCCTCTGAGCCCCTTCTACCCTCCTGATCTCCACAGGAGGGTCGACTCCCCTGCTTTGTCTGGAAGGGGTTCCCGACCTTCCGGTCGCACCTCAGGATGAGGCCGGTCTCACGACGACATCCCAGACGTGGCCTCGCGGGTGCTTCCACATTGCGAAGCACCCCGATTTCCCGGTCCCCTCTAGATAAGAAGCCGATGCCCGGACACCTCTCCGAACTCCACCCTGTGAATGAAGTCAACACGAAGGGGCAGTGACTCGCCCCGAGCATCGACCGGAAAAAACCCCAGGTTACCAAATACCGCTCGACAAGTGGCCTCTCTCCCCGGGGACACCTCGAGAGGCAAGCGGAGTTCCATGCCTCAACCCAAGACGAGGCCTGACTCTCCTGTCCCCAGTCTGCAGGGACCCTGCGATCGGAGTC
>NW_011434876.1:0-599 GCF_000754665.1 Bison bison bison
ATTTCTTCGTACAATGCCACAGTGGAAGGAATACAGGCCTTCAATATTAAGACCTAAATTTGCAAAAAACTTGGAGCTTGGTTTTTTGTTTTGTTTTGTTTTGTTTTCTTTGAATCAAACCACCACATCATTTAAAATTTTTACACGTTCTAATTATTCGGTTCCAAAACACCAAACTTATACTGCACACGGTCCCCATGGAAAGGCCCCCTCAGCAGGACAGCCACAGATGCTGCCATGAAAGGGCAGCAGGGTGCCCTCCTCCCTTGTTTTTGCCTGGGCGGCCACCGGGTTTTGAAACCCATGCACCCTACTAAGTTTCTAGGGTGCAATTCGTGGACCCTTCCCTTTCCCATCCCAGCAGGTGGTCAAGGGCCCGCTGGCCTCCAAAGTGCCAGAAGCAGGGCTGGGCCAGCCGGCCAGAGTTCAGGGTTCTGGCCCTTGGACTTGCAGCGGACACTCGGCTGCTTGGGAAAAGAAAGGCAAAGGGAAAAAACCCACAGAGGATCAAACCGCGCGGCTCTGACCTTTCAGCAAAGGGGTGGAGCGGTAAAGGCCTTGAGCCCAAAGGCGAGGCCTTTCTGCGACCGCCAGGTTGT
>NW_011434877.1:0-687 GCF_000754665.1 Bison bison bison
GGACAGGGAAATCGTTGTCTTTCTTAAAGTGGCACGACCCACGAGGCTTCCTCTCGAATTTCAATATGAGACGTGCCTCTTCCTGAGGTGCGACTGTAAGGTGTGGATCCCTTTGCAGACATAGCAGGCGAGTCGACTCTCGTATCAAGATCAGAAGGGGAGAAGGGGCTCAGAAGAAGTGGTGCCGGGAAACTTGGTGTTCCTCTCAAATGAGAACGGTATGTTGGGGAACTTTTTGAGTTGCATCGAGGGTTTCAAGTACCGTTTCTAATTTACGAGGGAACGTGGGATTTCTCTTGAGATGCTGCAGCGGAAAGGGCCTCATCTTGTGATGACGGGGGAACCTCGTGGTTTTTCTCGAGTTACAGCGGGATTCTCGAGTTACGACGGGGAACTCAGGGAGCCTCTCAATTTGGTGCAGGGAAGTATAATCTCCATTCGAGTTACGAGTGGGAGCCAGGGATTTCTCTCGAGTCACTGCAGGGCAAATAGACCTCATCTAAGAATGTGTCCACAAATTCCGTGTTCCTTTCCAGTGGTGACAGGGATTTCCGGGTTTCATTCAAGGTTCACCTGTGTAGTCAGGCCTCACTCGAGTGGAAGCAAAGAACTCCGCTCTCCTCTCAAGTTGCAACTGGTATCTCTTGGAGGCAATTTAGTGGCCTAAAGGGAGTCAAGCCTCCTGTG
>NW_011434878.1:0-505 GCF_000754665.1 Bison bison bison
GGAGAAATTAACAATAACACAATAATAGTGGGAGACTTTAACACCCCCACTCACACCTATGGATAGATCAACTAAACAGAAAATTAACAAGGAAACACAACTTTAAACGATACAATAGACCAGTTAGACCTAATTGATATCTATAGGACATTTCATCCCAAAACAATGAATTTCACCTTTTTCTCAAGCGCACATGGAACCTTCTCCAGGATAGATCACATCCTGGGCCATAAAGCTAGCCTTGGTAAATTCAAAAAAATAGAAAACATTCCAAGCATCTTTTCTGACCACAACGCACTAAGATTAGATCTCAATTACAGGAGAAAAACTATTAAAAATTCCAACATATGGAGGATGAACAACACCCTGCTGAATAACCAACAAATCACAGAAGAAATCAAAAAAGAAATCAAAATTTGCATAGAAACAAATGAAAATGAAAACACAACAACCCAAAACCTGTGGGACACAGTAAAAGCAGTCCTAAGGGGAAAGTACATAGCAA
>NW_011434879.1:0-632 GCF_000754665.1 Bison bison bison
TTCTACTTTAAGTAAGTCTGAAGCAAGTATTTCAAAGTTATAAACTCCATTAAAAACAACAAATTCAACTATAGCATGATTCAATAATAAATACCGAGAAACCAATGCGTAATTTATGTGTTTTTGTTTTAAATACATGAAATATAGTTTTGTTTGAATATTGAGATGTTATTTAAAAATATATTACCTGTTTTTCATACAGTTGTCTTAGCACTAAAAAGTATGTGTGTGTGTGTGTGTGTGTGAGAGAGAGAGAGAACGAGAGAGGTGGCGAAAGGAAAAGTAACAGCCTATTTTGGTATTTCATGTTATTTGTAAGTTCGAAAGCTCTGCTATACGTATAATCTGTAGAGTGTTTTAGCTAACGTAATTTTCAACTGTTTTCATGCCTTGACTATCTCAATATTAACTATATAGCCAGATTGGAATGGCTTTGTTATTGTATGTTCCCTTGTGCTGCTGAACTCTCCGAAGTGCCTCTGTTGTGCTGATCTAAGATAACCTGGCTCCAAAAGCCTGGTGTGGAGAAGTTGATGGAGAAGCTATGATGTGAGTTGGGACGAGACATGGGATTTAGTCAGTGGAGAGCTGTGGCTTCTTGTCCCATTGGAGGAAGAGGTATGCATTCCCTC
>NW_011434880.1:0-501 GCF_000754665.1 Bison bison bison
GTGGTACAGATATGAGAATATATGAGCCTTGACAGCAAGGAGTGACAGTAATAGATACCATTTATTGTGAGACTATTTTGTCGGAGGGTATTTATTTAACATTATTTCTAATCCTTGAAACAAAGACGAAGTTAAAGCAAAGCTCTTTAAGATTGATTTTTTTTTTTTTGGACAGTATTAATAAGTTTTCAAAGTCATTGTTTCTGATGATTACTGTCTAGGGTCCTGGCATTTCTAAGCAGAGATATAGTAATTAAGCGACAATTCTGAAGTTTTTCACCTAGCCTGTTCAGTCTGACAAGTCCAACTCTTTGTGACCCCATGGACTGTAGCCCGGCAGGCTTCTCTGTGCAAGGGATTTTCAGGCAAGATACTGGAATGGGTTACCCGTTTCCTTCTCCAAGAGATCTTCTGGAACCACGGATCCAATGGCAGGGGCTGGGGGCGTGGGGGTTGACGGGGGCGGGGGTGGGGGGGCGGTGGGGGAGGGGGAGGACGTCC
>NW_011434881.1:0-524 GCF_000754665.1 Bison bison bison
CAACCTAGATAGCATATTCAAAAGCAGAGACATTACTTTGCCAACAAAGGTCCATCTAGTCAAGGCTATGGTTTTTCCTGTGGTCATGTATGGGTGTGAGAGTTGGACAGTGAAGAAGGCTGAGTGCCAAAGAATTGATGCTTTTGAACTGTGGTGTTGGAGAAGACTCTTGAGAGTCCCTTGGACTGCAAGGAGATCCAACCAGTCCATTCTGAAGGAGATCAGCCCTGGGATTTCTTTGGAAGGAATGATGCTAAAGCTGAAACTCCAGTACTTTGGCCACCTCATGCGAAGAGTTGACTCATTGGAAAAGACTCTGATGCTGGGAGGGATTGGGGGCGGAGGATAAGGGGACGACAGAGGATGAGATGGCTGGATGGCATCACTGACTTGATGGACATGAGTCTGAGTGAACTCCAGGAGTTGGTGATGGACAGGGGGCCTGGCGTGCTGTGATTCATGGGGTCCAAAGGTCGGACACGACTGAGCGACTGAACTGAACTGAACTGAAGGACATAAAGTTC
>NW_011434882.1:0-507 GCF_000754665.1 Bison bison bison
TGGGCCCAGAAAGGGCAGGTTTTCCCAGATCATCATCTTTTTGGGGACTCCTGGGTCTGGGTAGGAATAAACAGAAGGGACTACCTGTAGGAATGCCACCTTACCATTATGGTCTCGGGTTTCATGCCTTGTTTCAGAAGAGACCCTCTATCTATGGGCACTTTCTTCACAACATTGGATCACACCCAGGTCTCTCACAGACTCTGGGGCCCTGGGAGGATCAGGCATCTCTTTGGCCTTTTCCTGCTAAAGGGAGATAGTGCTTGGAGGCACAGGTAGACAGGTGTACACCGAAAACTACACAGGTAGAAAGAACAGGGGACCTCACTCAGAATGTTGATGTGGTAGGCTAGCAATAGGGACACAGTTTTGACCTGGAATGACTTAGAAGGGCACACTGAGAAAGCAGTTCTCCAAGTCAGCTGAGCCCAGACGTCCTTGTTTCTGGTCCCTGAAAGATGCACAGGCAATGGATCAGGCCAGTGTGACTGGTACTGTGAAAGCTGT
>NW_011434883.1:0-543 GCF_000754665.1 Bison bison bison
ATACTAAGATCACTAGAGTTGAGAAGGAAAAAAGCCAGTGTATTGCTTGCCAGGCAAAGCAATGCTGCATCACCTAAAAGAGAGTTAAGTGAAGCTCTCAGAATTACAAGTGGAAGGACTTAACATAGCCTTAAAAAGAAGTTTAGGGAAAGGACTGTAAATCTGTCTTTGGGACTGGACATCATACTGCTTTATATCACAGAAGAGCATAGTTCTCACAGGTCTAGAATGCAGTGCTTCGAGCTCAAGGTTACACTGCAGGCACATACTGACATGCATGCCAAAAGATAGATAATATTTTCTTTAACACACTGCTCATTTCTGATGCAAGTATAATTCCATACTCAAGGAAAAGAGGCTGTATATAAAAGAGGCCATGCAAGTATTTGTTTTTGTAACACACACATGCACAAAGCATGAGTCTACACTGCTAGGGAAATTTTCAAGTTGATAGTTCTGTGTAACATCTTCTGATTTAAGAAACAGAGTATCTACCAAACACCTTGAAAATCAACCCTCATGGCCTTCCATGTCTCCAGCACT
>NW_011434884.1:0-734 GCF_000754665.1 Bison bison bison
CCGGGCATTGGGCTCCAAACCTGGGACCAAAGTACTGCCCGGAGCTCACTGATCATGGGCTGGTTCCCCTGCGCTGCGGCTGTGCTAGGGAGCCCAAACGCACAGGGGAAGCCCGCACAGCACATCCACCTGCCTCTAGGCGGGAGGACAGCTCCAGGGAAGGCCCGGTCTGGCAGGCGCTTTCTGGGCACAAACGGAGCGACACTCTGGCTGTGGAGCTGCCTCCCCAAGCCAGGGGCACCGGGACCCTGATTCCCTCCGTGCGGCGCTTAGTCTGGGCGGGAAGCACAGATTGGGAATGCAGCCTAAGGCGCTTCCTTTCCTCGGAAAGAGCTCTCCTGCGGGAGGCTTTGGCAGTGTGCACACCCGAGCCTAACGCCCTCTGCAAGGACGCCTGGCTCCTAGGTCCGAAGGGAAGGCGAGAGCTGAGCTGAGGCACCAGTCAGGCACCACTCACGTCTCCCACACTCCCGCAGCCTGCTCCTTCCCGGGCGCGAACGCTAGAAGCTGGGCAGGGCTTGGGGAGGCTCGCCCAGGCCAGAGCAGCCTCTCGGCCGGGGCTCTGTGCTATCGCGCCTGGGCGCAGAGCTGGAGCTCCGCCGGGGTGGAAGCTCACTCAGTCCTTCCCAGTACAGGCTTGCAAGCACCGCGGCAGCCAGCCTCTTCTCTCCCGCGTTCCGGGGACATTTCGTGCCTCCCAAACCCGGGGCCAAAAGTACTGCCCCGGAGCTCAC
>NW_011434885.1:0-505 GCF_000754665.1 Bison bison bison
AACCCTGGCTTCCCTTGACTTGTGCAGGTGACCTCAGGGGGCTTCTCATGGTGGCTCTGAGAAGTCAGGGAAACTGGAGGTGGGAGGGGCCTCTCGGCACTCCACTGGGTTTGGTGCATTGGAAGAGGGCCTCATCTCCAGTTGAGGCAGGAACCTCAGGGTGCCTCTGACTTCAGACTTCCATCGCAAGGTCCCTGCAGACTTGGGACAGGAGAGTCAGGCCTCGTGTTGGGTTGACGCATGGAACTCCGCTTGCCTCTCGAGGTGTTTCCCAGGGAGACAGGCCACTTGTCGAGCGGTATTTGGAACCTGGGGGTCTTTTCCCGACGATGCACGGGCGAGTCACTGCCCCTTCGTGTTGACTTCATTCACAGGGTGGAGTTCGAAGAGGTGTCCGGGCATCGGGTTCTTATCAAGAGGTACCGGGAAATCGGGGTCCTTTGGAATGTGGAACCACCCACGAGGCCACGTCTGGAATGTCGTCGTGAGACCGGCCTCATCCTGA
>NW_011434886.1:0-609 GCF_000754665.1 Bison bison bison
GCCTATTTAGTGTTTTGTATCTTGCAGACATAAATCCCAGAGCTAAGCCTAGCTTGAATAGCTCTGTATATTTTCACTTCCCCAAGGGTAGTTATGTCATTTCTGAGGTAAGAGGATCAATATGGAATAGAGTTCTCTAAGTAAGGGCTAAACCAGTACCAAATATAGCACTGATGGAGCATTTTGTGGCTTCCTGTTTGGGAAGTTCATCAAAGTTATAAAGCTGACTAATACCAGGATTTGAGTTCTACAGAAGGCTAAATGGTCACCAAATGTCCACGACAGTCTTTGTTCTTGTAATTGTGCCTGGAAATTTATTTATATTTTTTTTACAATAGATCATGATGAAATGCCCTTTTTATGACCTTTAACTTCTGATTAAATCGTGTATCTCACTATGACAAAATTTATTATGAACTAATGTCAATATATTTCCATACTTTCTCCTAGATTGTGAACTAATAGGGAGTATTCATTATCCTTTATCTTCTTTATATCTTCCAGAGTGTACTAGAGGGTCTTCTCATACATAAGACGTTTGGCAAGAGCTAGTTTCTGCCTGGCACTGGGCTAGTCAATTTATATGCTATTTTCCCCCTTTAATTTAAA
>NW_011434887.1:0-627 GCF_000754665.1 Bison bison bison
GACAGTCTCTCAGAGCTATCTGAGATGCTGCCTCCCAGGCTGTAGTCCTCATTTTGCCCCAGATAAAACTTAACTAGCAACTCTCAAGTTGTACATCTTTTTTTATGGTAGACATTTTGGAGCCAAAGAAAAAATCTGTACTGTTTCCACTTTTTCTCCAAGGGAATACCCCCAATTTTAGCCTTCACTGACATCTAGCTTTCCACTAAGAATTCTGCTTCTCCTGCAGGCCTTATTTGCAACTGTTCTTTCTTACCCATATTATACAAGTCAGTTTTCCTTTCTTTTACTTTTTTAGTTTCTCTTACTTTCAATTGGCAAGTATCACTTTCCCAATTGGGAAAAAAATAAAACTTTTCAACACTTCATGCTACCTTATATAAAATGTTGGATATTATTGCAGAAATGTAAAGGGTCTAAACTACATAAAAAAAAATAATAACCTTTTAATATGATCTGTATTAAACTGTTAGGTACTTAATATAGAAGATTTCAACAAGAGGATTTAGAAGGCGTAACATTAAGCACAGTACTGTGAACAATAGATAATTTGTTCCTAGTTGCACTCAGAAAATTCTTCAAAAGGTCAGAGGCTAAAATCTTTGCCTCTGTGTACATTTTAACTAC
>NW_011434888.1:0-786 GCF_000754665.1 Bison bison bison
CACAGGCTTTGAACATCGCTGAAGACCAACATTTCCTAGGAAAAACGCATTGCTTAGCTCAGGTTTGTCTGGGAAATACTTACACATCAGGAGATGGCTCCGAGTGGATTGCTACAAAGACATCCATGCAAAGGACAAGCCTGCACAGCTCTGTGCACATCTGCCCCCTCTGCCCCTCACAGCCAGCAGCATTTCCAAGTGACCTCCTAAGGCCTTCGCCAAACTACAGGGGCACCTCTGGGTTTCCTGTTTCCCTCATTTTTCGGAATCTTTTCTAAAAAAAGAAAAACAAAAACAAATTAAAAAAAACAACCCGCACATTTCTTCGTAGAATGCCACAGTGGAAGGAAAACAGGCCTTCAATATTAAGACCTAAATTTGCAAAAAACTTGGAGCTTGGTGTTTTGTTTTGTTTGAATCAAACCACCACATCATTTAAAATTTTTACACGTTCTAATTATTCGGTTCCAAAACACCAAACTTGTACTGCACACGGTCCCCATGGAAAGGCCCCCTCAGCAGGACAGCCACAGATGCTGCCATGAAAGGGCAGCAGGGTGCCCTCCTCCCTTGTTTTCTGCCTGGGCGGCCACCGGGTTTTGAAACCCTTGCACCCTACTAAGATTCTAGGGTGCAATTCGTGGACCCTTCCCTTTCCCATCCCAGCAGGTGGTCAAGGGCCCGCTGGCCTCCAAAGTGCCAGAAGCAGGGCTGGGCCAGCCGGCGAGTCAGGTCGGCCCTTGGACTTGCAGCGACCTAGGCTGCTTGGGAAAACCGCACGGCTCT
>NW_011434889.1:0-630 GCF_000754665.1 Bison bison bison
GACTTTAACGGGAGGAGGAAGTTACGATCTAACGTCTGCAGAGAGGAATATTGATAACTGAAAGGTGAGCCCAGAATCCTTTCGTAGAAGAAATGGATGCTAAAGTTGAGGAAATCTCCCAGAGAGTAGAACAAAAAAAGCCAAAAAGAGGGATGAAAGAGAAAAACAATGAGAAAATTAGCTCAGTCCATTAAACACAATTTCTAATAGAAGTTGAAGACACAATTTCTAAAGAAGTTTAAAGACGTATAGAAAAAAATAGCAATCGCTACAAAGAGAACAAATGAAAAAGTGTGGAAGAAATAAAACATAAACCCACATTATTGGGTTCAGTAGAAACAGTGTTTGTAGTTATTATAGGGTAAACATGATTCATTGACTTAACTATATTGAATAATGCTGGGTAGGCACATAGAGTAGGTTAACATGTGAAGGGAAATAAGGACCCAAAGGATGACTCAGAGTCTGGTATCTTAAGTTGGGGTCCAGCTAACTGCTGTAACAAAAATTCTCCTTGTCTCAGTAGCAGAATCTAGTAAAGTTATTTTACTTGTCTAGTTTGGACAGCTGTCTACTAAGAAGTAGTCTCATTGATCCAGATTCCTCCTATTCTGCAACTCAGCCATCTCC
>NW_011434890.1:0-660 GCF_000754665.1 Bison bison bison
TCAGTATTTCTTTAACAGCATATGAAATACACTCATTATAATGAATTACCAAGAAGTCTTTTAGGTTCACCTTTTTGTGATCCTGGAGACCATAGCCCAACAAGTTCCTCTGTCCTTGGAATTTTCCAGGCAAGAATTCTGGAGTGAGTTGCCATTTCCTCCTCCAGGGCATTTTCCCAAATCACATCTCCTTTGACTCCTGCCTTTGCTGGAAGATTCTTAACAACAGTGCCACCTGAGAAGCCCAGTGTATTATTATAAATAATCAAACTATGCTAATGAAGTATCACCTCTGAGTAGTGAAAAAATATCAAACACTATACAGAGAAGACATGGTAGAGAAACTTTGCTAAAGGGGAATCTTTATGGTACTAGTGAGATATATTTGGTAGGAGCCATTATAAATGTCACTACTAAGTGCCCTTTATTTTTTTTAATTTAATTTATTTTAAATTTATTTCTTTTAAACTTTACAATACTGTATAGTTTTGCCAAATATTGAAAGAATCCGCCACAGGTATACCCGCGTTCCCCATCCTGAACCCTCCTCCCTCCTCCCTCCCCATACCATCACTCTGGGTCGTCCCAGTGCACCAGCCCCAAGCATCCAGTATCGTGCATTGAACCTGGACTGGCGACTTGTTTCATATATGATATTAT
>NW_011434891.1:0-589 GCF_000754665.1 Bison bison bison
TTTGAACGCCTCCTATGTAAAATAAATTATGATTATTTACAAGTATTTTGTGAAAATACACTGATAAATTCTAATTATTTAAAAAATGTTTTGTGAAGATACACTATTACTGAGAAAATAGCTATCAGGGCATTTATTTTTTGTTTATTTTTCAAAGAAATGTACCCCTCTGAGTTTGATTTGGGTATGTATTCACAAAGGAAATATTGCTATCGATGGCTTCCTGTTTAATGTCAGGCTAGTTAAGTGACCCTAGAAATCTTTCAGTTGTGTTAAAATTTCCTTTACATGGATTCCAATATAATTGCTGTTATATTATTTGATATGTAAAAATCAGCTACTTTCTATATTCAAACTCTTTTATACCACTTTATTCTTATACTTACTAGGAACAAATTACTTTACATACATAATAGTATTATTTTTAAGTAATATACTATGTCCCATTTAGGCTAACATTTAACATGTCATAATTTTTTAGACAGAAATTTAATTAACTATCTTGGCTTCCTGGTTCTTGGGAAGTTATGTACTACTATTTTTTTCTACCTGCAAAATTAAATTATACCAAATATATTGAGTTTCCTAC
>NW_011434892.1:0-638 GCF_000754665.1 Bison bison bison
GCATTCCCAAGCTCGTGCTTCCCGCCCAGACTAAGGGCCGCACGGAGGGAATCAGGGTCCCGGTGCCCCTGGCTTGGGGAGGCGGCTCCACAGCCAGAGTGTTGCTCCGTTTGTGCCCAGAGCGCGCCTGCCAGACCGGGCCTTCCCTGGAGCTGTCCTCCCTCCAAGAGGCAGGTGGATGTGCTGTGCGGGCTTCCCCTGTGCGTTTGGGCTCCCTAGCACAGCCGCAGTGCAGCGGAACCAGCCCATGATCAGTGAGCTCCGGGCAGTACTTTGGTCCCAGGTTTGGAGCACAATGCCCAGAACGCGGGAGAGAAGAGGCTGGCTGCCGGCGGTGCTTGCAAGCCTGTTACGGGGAAGGACCGAGTGAGCTTCCACACCGGCGGAGCTCCAGCTCCGCGCCCAGGCGCGATAGCACAGAGCCCCGGCCGAGAGGCTGCTCTTGGCTGGGCGAGCCTCCCCAAGCCCTGCCCCAGCTTCTAGCGTTCGCGCCCGGGACGGAGCGGGCTGCGGGAGTGTGGGAGACCTGACAGGTGCCTGACTGGGGCCTCAGTTCAGCTCTCGCCTTCCCTTCGGACCTAGGAGCCAGGCGTCCTTGCAGAGGCTTAGGGGCTGGGGGTGTGCACACTGCCAAAGCC
>NW_011434893.1:0-505 GCF_000754665.1 Bison bison bison
CCTGTATACACTCGCAGATAATAATCTGAAAAGGAATTAAAAAAAAATTCCCTTTCAATACTGTCAACATGAATCCAATGCTTTGCCACGGATGTCACGAGGATGCAAGACTGGCACACTGGAAATTCTACACCGTGGCTGAAAAAGATCCTGAATACAAGGACAGATATTCCATAGCGATGGAAAGACTTAAGATGGCAATACCATGGAATGCATCTTCAATCTGAAATGAAGATTCGATATGACTTGATCGCTCAGAGCTTTTGGGTCACCAAGTGTTATGAAAGGATAAAAGAGATCGAGAAAGCTGCTGACATAGACTTGGGGCGGGTGGGTGGGGGGCAGTAAGAGTACCCCGTGCGGGTCTTTAGCCCGAGGTGATGCAGCCACTAGCAGTCTGCTAAGGAAACAAAGGCAGTGTCTCAGAGCATGACACCAGACCCCCTCACCCACGACATGCATTGAGATAACATGGGCAGCAGGTGAGTCATCCCGGGCTAAAAAA
>NW_011434894.1:0-585 GCF_000754665.1 Bison bison bison
GTGTGTCTCCAGCCCAGGGAAAAAACAGAGATAAACGCGACAGGAGAGGAAATGCCAAGCAATAAGAAGAGGAGGCACAAGGTGTCCCCAGTCTGAGGGTGATTGATCGCCCTATCTCCGCATGACCCTGTCCAGGATGGGAATGAGGAAAGGATGGTCAGAGATAACTCAGGACCTTGGCTCCAGAAGTCTGCAATGAGACAAAATGCAAAAACACGCTCACTATTTCTCCATGTTCTTGTATGTGTTTGAACCAGGAAGAGCCGGTGCATGGTCTGTGGATTCACCCAGGGCATATCAGGTGGGGTGGGCCTTTAAAACCATCGCCTGTGGAGCCCACAGTTTGTGGGGACATAGGCCATCCTGTGGAAATGGTGGATGTGGATACAGAGGACCTGGGATGTTGAGGAGGCTAAGGTCTTGCTGAGAAGGACAGAGACTCGAAGGAGAAAGAGGCACAGATTGATGTACTGGAGCCTTGTTCCGCACATGTGAGAAGGAGACACAGAAAGGTCCTGGGCGAGTGCTTGCCAGGATCAGCCCATCAGCCAGCACCCTCTCTCCATGAGGGTGGCACACACTGGC
>NW_011434895.1:0-629 GCF_000754665.1 Bison bison bison
GCGCGGGGCCTGGGGGCTGGGCTGAGGGGTGCCGAGATCTCGGCGCTCTCCCACCCGCGGCCACTACAGACCGGCCGCGCTCGCTGAGCGGGACCTCCCCCCGATCCCATTCGCTGCTCAGGCCCGCGCGGCCCCAGAGGTGTCGGTCTTCGGCGCCCGCCGCCTCCCAACCCCCGCGGCCCAGGGGCCTCTGAAACTCCTGCGGGCCTAGGCGCAGCGAAACTTGAGCGCCCAACTTGCGCGACACCTGTCCGGTGCCCAAAACCACCAGAAGCCAGGAAGGCGCGGTCGACCGGAGCGCCTCAGCCCCTCCCCTTCGCACTACCGAGGCCCCCCCTTTGCCCCCACGCCAAGCCCTCGACCTTCCTGAGAGAGCAGACGAGCCACAGGCAGGCACACAGACAGACACACAGACACTCGCACACACCCACGCCAAGGGAGACAGCTGGCCTGCGCAAGCTCCTCAGCCAGAGCCAGAGCGCCTGGGAGAGGCCGGGGCCAGACGAACGGGCCGGCGGCTGGCTGTCAGGAGATACAGAGGCAGAAATACATGAAGATTCCGAGACAGACTCCAAGACGGCAAGAGGAGATACACACACACACACACACACACACACACACACACACAC
>NW_011434896.1:0-514 GCF_000754665.1 Bison bison bison
ACCAGTCACATCCACAACTGGGTATTGTTTTTGCTTTGGCTACCATCCCTTCATTCTTTCTGGAGTTATTTCTCCACTGATCCTCCAGTAGCATATTGGGCACCTACTGACCCGGGAAGTTCCTCTTTTAAGTATCCTATCATTTTGTCCTTTTCATTACTGTTCATGGGGTTCTCAAGGCAAGAATACTGAAGTGGTTTGCCATTCCCTTCTCCAGTGGACCAAATTCTGTCTTATTTTACTAATAAGGTTAAGGTTATATCTGGGTTACCTAACCTTATTAATAAAATTTTAAATTACTATTAAATCTTGTGGCCATATCTAAAGCAGAACAAATGAAAAGAGAAAACATTCTCTCTAAATAAATTTGTTGTTAATGTCATGATAAAAAATTGCACCTAGTTGTTTAAGCTGAACTCTTAAAATATTAACTCTGTAAAATCTGTTGTTCACAGTGCTACAAATTTTAAATGTATTTTAATTTAGAGGAAAAAGTAACTCTACCTGTAAACTA
>NW_011434897.1:0-678 GCF_000754665.1 Bison bison bison
GTAATGGTGATCTGAATGAATTTTGTCCATTTTTAGTTCACTGATTCCTGAGATGTCGATGTTCACTCTGGCCATCTCCTGCTTGACCTGCTTGACCATGTCCAGTTTACCTTGATTCATGGCTCTTACAGTCCAGGTTCCTATACAATATTATTCTTACAGCATCAGAGTTTTACTTTGACCACCAGACACATCCGTTACTGAGCCATTCTGGCCCCAGCCATTTTCTTTCTTTCTGGAGCTACTAGTAATTGTCTCTGCTCTTCCTCAGTAGCTTACTGGGCACATTCTGATATGGGGGGGCTTATCTCTGGTGTCATCTTTTTGCCTTTTCATACTGTTCATGGTGTTCTTGTGGCAAGATACTGGAATGGATTGCCATTTCGTCCTCTACTGCCCATATTTTGTCAGAACTCTTCACTAAGACCTCTTCATCTTGGGTGGCCCTGCATGACATGGCTCATAGCTTCATTGAGTTACTCAAGCCCCTTCACCATGACAAGGCTGTGATCCATGAAGGGGCACCATGTAATAGAGGGTCAGTATTTGTTGAGCTCGTCTAGTTTGGTAATTTCCCGTGAAATATTAATGGTATTTCTAGAAATGATATCACACTACTTTGATACCATATTACTGTGCACTGTGCATCCCTTTATTAAGCCTAAGTAGTTTGCACCA
>NW_011434898.1:0-526 GCF_000754665.1 Bison bison bison
GCTGGGGATTTGCTCTCGAGTGACTGCAGGGCCAATAGACCTCATCTAGGCTTTGTGTCCAGAAGCCAATGTTTCCTCTCCAGGGGCGACCGGGATCTCGGGGTTGCATTCCAGACGCACCCGGGGAGACAGGCATTCATCTCGAGTGGAAGCAAAGAACCCCGCTCTGCTCTCGAGTCGCGACGGGTATCTCTTGGAGCTCACTGGGTAGACTGAAGGGAGTCAAGCCTCCTGACGCGTTTGGAGAGAGGTCGCGAGGTTGGCCTCTAGGCCATGCAGGAGACGAAGGCCCTCATCTCCGCGATGACGGGGGAGTCTCGGGGTGGTTCTCGAGCGGCGGCACCAGGGTGCGGTTTCTCACGAGGTACGACGGCGAGGTCAGTGAGCCTCTCGTGGGGCGCCAGGGAAGTCGGGTCTCCATGCGAGTGGCGAGGGGGAGCGCGTCATTGCTCTCGAGTCATGGGAGGGGAACCTGGCCTCGAGACGTGTTGAAGAAGGTCTCTCGAGGTCTTTCTCGGGTTGAGGC
>NW_011434899.1:0-516 GCF_000754665.1 Bison bison bison
AGGTCTGTTCTGGGAGAGTAGGGAGGATAACACATGGTTTCCTTGGAATCTGGAATAGATTGGACAGCCATATCCACAGGAATTCTCTGGCATTCCTCCTGGACTTGTTAGTAAAGAATGACAACATTGTTTTTGTCATTCAAAAAAAGAACATGAAAACACGTCATCCACATTTCCAAGTCAACTAGACCTTTATTTTGAAATAAAGAAGGATTTTAGGAAATTTTGATAATGGATTCCTTGTTGAGATATTTTGTACAAATGTTTACAAAGAAAAGAGATAGCATCAAAAGCAAGGTGTGGGAACTTCTCAATTATTTTTAGTAGGATCTGACATATGAGTGTCATAGAAGAAAACACATATTTTGGCTTCAGTTTCTGCCATAAAAACTTATGACTGAAATAGTATTTTCTCTGGAAATCAGTATTTGGTTCTCAGGGCTCAAGCAGTCATTTTGTTTGATTCTTTTCATGCTTACAGCGAGGACAGAACTCTGCAAAAGTGCCACACCATGC
>NW_011434900.1:0-600 GCF_000754665.1 Bison bison bison
TTCGTGTTGACTTCATTCACAGGGTGGAGTTCGGAGAGGTGTCCGGGCATCGGGTTCTTATCAAGAGGGGACCGGGAAATCGGGGTCCTACAGTATGTGGAACCACCCACGAGGCCACGTCTGAAATGTCTTCGTGAGACCGGCCTCATCCTGAGGTGCGACCGGAAGGTCGGGAACCCCTTCCAGACAAAGCAGGGGAGTCGACCCTCCTGTCCAGATCAGGAGGGGAGAAAGGGCTCAGAGGAGGGGGTGCCGGAAAACCTCAGTGTTCCTCTCGACGGAGACCGGGATTTCGGGGAACTTTGTGGGTCGCATCAAGGGTGCCAAGTGCCCTTTCGACCTCCAATTCCTAACGTGGGACTTGTCCTGAGACGCTGTAGCCGGAAAGGGCTTCATCTTGCGATGACGGGGGAGCCACGTGGTTTTTCTCGAGTTACGGCGGGATTCTCGAGTTACGACGGGGAATTCAGGATGCCTCATGTGTTGGCCCAGGCAAGTCCAATCTTCCATTCGAGTTGCGAAGCAAAGCTGGGGATTGCTCTCGAGTGACTGCAGGGCCAATAGACCTCATCTAGGCTTGTGTCCAGAAGCCAATGTTCC
>NW_011434901.1:0-523 GCF_000754665.1 Bison bison bison
GCAGATGCAGACAGAGACAGACAGACAGACAGACACGAGCGCGCAGGCACACACGGGGAGGGAGAGACAGAGAGAGGGAGACACCGAGCGACTGACAGAGAGACGGAGAACGGGAGACGGACAGGGGACAGGGGATGGCATCCGCTCCGAGATAGACACACTGGCACAGACCGTGACACACCTCAGAGAGAGGCCGTGCGGCAGAAGCAGCTTCCCTAAGGGAGGGGGCGTCAGCCTTGGGCCGGCGGGCCCCGGCGGACGCAGTGCCCTGGGGCTGGCAATCACCCGTGGGGACCCCCGGACTTCCTCGCATCCGAGGTCTCAAAGGTCCCCTTCGGCTTGGCCACCTACGGCGAGACCCAGCCCCCGCCCCCAGGCCCAGACGGGTCGAGTGCGGGAGAGTGTGTGTGTGAGTGTGTCGGTGGGCGACGGTGGGGTCTGGGTCGACGTGGGGGGCCGGGGGGAACCCAGGAATGGAGGGGACAGGGGTGTGGCGGCCGGGGGTTTGGAAGTCGTGTGTGGT
>NW_011434902.1:0-523 GCF_000754665.1 Bison bison bison
TGTGGGTGTTGCTAATTCTCTGCTGGTGTGACTAATTCGTAGTGGACTGCAGTGATATTTTTAGATTCGTTGTGGGTTTAGGTCACATTGGCTATGCAACTGTCTACTCTGCAGCAGGAGCACGTTAACACACTTGCCCCTAACACAGTGTATTTTTGTTGGTCGAATGGACCAAGATAGTTAAGGAATTAAATGACCTCCACTCCTACCTACCCCACATGACCAGGAGGGAAGGAGAATCAGCATTATTAATGAAAATGCATTTTTTTCTGAAGTTTGAATTTATTTTTTAAAATAGTATTCTTTCCTGACCTGGAAGAATTATTATTTGTGTCACAAGCGTTTTATTGTGTGGCATTGCGTCTTTATTGCATCGACTGTGTTGCTTGCTGTAGCTCCCACTGACTGTTTAAGATGTTTTGAGACTGTGCTTCATATTATAAGGAAAGTATTTGTTACTTTGACTCTTAGAATTGAATTTTCCTGATTAATTATGATTTCTACTGCAACCCCCTGAGCAGTA
>NW_011434903.1:0-535 GCF_000754665.1 Bison bison bison
ATCTTTCTAAATTCCATATATATGCGTTAGTATACTGTATTGGTGTTTTTCTTTCTGGCTTACTTTACTCTGTATAATAGGCTCCAGTTTCATCCACCTCATTAGAACTGATTCAAATGTATTCTTTTTAATGGCTGAGTAATACTCCATTGTGTATATGTACCACTGCTTTCTTATCCATTCATCTGCTGATGGACATCTAGGTTGCTTCCATGTCCTGGCTATCATAAACAGTGTTGTGATGAACATTGGGTACATGTGTCTCTTTCAATTCTGGTTTCCTCAGTGTGTATGCGCAGCAGTGGGATTGCTGGATCATAAGGCAGTTCTATTTCCAGTTTCTTAAGGAATCTCCACACTGTTCTCCATAGTGGCTGTACTAGTTTGCATTCCCACCAACAGTGTAAGAGGGTTCCCTTTTCTCCACACCCTCTCCAGCATTTATTGCTTGTAGACTTTTGGATCGCAGCCATTCTGACTGGCGTGAAATGGTACCTCATAGTGGTTTTGATTTGCATTTCTCTGATAATGAGTG
>NW_011434904.1:0-519 GCF_000754665.1 Bison bison bison
GAACCTCAGGGTTCCTCTGATTTCAGACTCCGATCGCAGGGTCCCTGCAGACTTGGGACAGGAGAGTCAGGCCTCGTCTTGGGTTGAGGCATGGAACTCCGCTTGGCTCTCGAGGTGTTCCCGGGGACAGAGGCAAATTGTCGAGCTGTATTTGGAACCTGGGGTTTTTTCCGAACGACGCACGGAAAAACTGCCCCTTCGTGTTGACTTCATTCACAGGGTGGAGTTCGGAGAGGTGTCCGGGCATCGGGTTCTTATCAAGAGGGGACCGGGGAATCGGGGTCCTACGGAATGTGGAACCACCCACGAGGCCACGTCTGGAATGTCTTCGTGAGACCGGCCTCATCCTGAGGTGCGACCGGAAGGTCGGGAACCCCTTCCAGACAAAGCAGGGGAGTCGACACTCCTATCCAGATCAGGAGGGGAGAAAGGGCTCAGAGGAGGGGGTACCGGAAAACCTCAGTGTTCCTCTCGAGGGAGACCGGGATTTCGCGGAACTTTGTGGGTCGCATCAAGGGT
>NW_011434905.1:0-604 GCF_000754665.1 Bison bison bison
ATGCAGTAAGATTAGATCTCAATTACAGGGAAAAAACTATTAAAAATTTCCAACATATGGAGGCTGAACAACACGCTGCTGAATAACCAACAAATCACAGAAGAAATCAAAAAAGAAATCAAAACTTGCATAGAAACGAATGAAAATGAAAACACAATAACCCAAAACCTGTGGGACACGGTAAAAGCAGTCCTAAGGGGAAAGTTCATAGCAATACAGGCACACCTCAAGAAACAAGAAAAAAGTCAAATAAATAACCTAACTCTACACCTAAAGCAACTAGAAAAGGAGAAATGAAGAACCCCAGGGTTAGTAGAAGGAAAGAAATCTTAAAAATTAGAGCAGAAATAAATGCAAAAGAACAAAAGAGACCATAGCAAAAATCAACACAACCAAAAGCTGGTTCTTTGAAAGGATAAATAAAATCGACAAACCATTAGCCAGACTCATCAGGAAACAAGGGAGAAAAATCAAATCAATAAAATTAGAAACAAAAATGGAGAGATCACAACAGACAACACAGAAATACAAAGGATCATAAGAGACTACTATCAACAATTATATGACCAATAAAATGGACAACGAGGAAGAAATGGACAAATTC
>NW_011434906.1:0-500 GCF_000754665.1 Bison bison bison
ATTCTGAAAGAGATGGGAATACCAGACCACCTGACCTGCCTCTTGAGAAATCTGTATGCAGGTCAGGAAGCAACAGTTAGAACTGGACATGGAACAACAGACTGGTTCCAAATAGGAAAAGGAGTATGTCAAGGCGGTATATTGTCACCCTGCTTATTTAACTTACATGCAGAGTACATCATGAGAAACGCTGGGCTGGAAGAAGCACAAGCTGGAATCAAGATTGCTGGGAGAAATATCAATAACATCAGATATGCAATGACACCACCCTTATGGCAGAAAGTGAAGAGGAACTCAAAAGCCTCTTGATGAAAGTGAAAGTGGAGAGTGAAAAAGTTGGCTTAAAGCTCAGCATTCAGAAACGAAGATCATGGCATCTGGTCCCATTACTTCATGGCAAATAGATGGAGAAACAGTGGAACCAGTGTCAGACTTATTTTTGGGGCTCCAAAATCACTGCAGATGGTGACTGCAGCCATGAATTAAAGACGCTACTCCTT
>NW_011434907.1:0-559 GCF_000754665.1 Bison bison bison
TCCCGGGCGCGCTCCCGGTGCGCGGCCCACCTTCACCACGGCTCCCGGTGAGCCCCGCCCCCACGCCCGGTTCCAGGAGAGCCTCTGGGACCTCGCTCCCGCCGCCCGGTGAAACGGGAGGACAATCCATCCAGCCCACAGAGGCAATCCAAGCTGTCTAGAATTCAGGGATCAAACGAGGACTACGGAAAGGAAAGATGACCTGACCTAGGAGGGCCATGATATTCTCTAGAACCGGACAAAGTTGGTTTGCAAGGAAACTTGATTCCTTGGAACCCGGAAAGCTGGTTCTTTTCATATGCAATTCCAAACCAGGAGCTCCTTCCCAAAGCCTGCCTGGCCGCCAGCCCCACCCCCACTCCCCAGAAAACACGGCTCAAAGAATCTTTTCCATCTCAGGCGGAAAACTGGAAGATGTCTTGTCTTGTCTGTCTGGATTGATGTCTGTGTCAGTGTGAGCCTTTGTGTATTTTTGATAATAGTGCTCAAGTTCTGAGTTCTTTATTTCAATGGTCTCAAGACAAGGCAGCCCTTGCAAACCCACTGCTTCCAATACAAG
>NW_011434908.1:0-705 GCF_000754665.1 Bison bison bison
GCATTCCAGACACACCGGGGAGACAGGCATTCATGTCGAGTGGAAGCAAAGAACCCCGCTCTGCTCTCGAGTCGCGACGGGTATCTCTTGGAGCTCACTGGGTGGACTAAAGGGAGTCAAGCCTCCTGAGGCGTTGGAGAGAGGTCGAGAGATTGGTCTCTAGGCCATAAAGGAGACGAATGCCCTCAACTCGCGATGATTGGGGAGTCTCAGAATTGTTCTCGAGCCGCGGCCACAGTGTGCGGTTTCTCCCTAGGTACGACGGCGAGGTCAGTGAGCCTCTCGTGGGGCGCCAGGGAAGTCGGGTCTCCATGCGAGTGGCGAGGGGGAGCGCGTCATTACTCTGGAGTCATGGTAGGGGAATCTGGCCTCGAGACGTGTTGAAGAAGGTCTCTCGAGGTCTTTCTCGGGTTGAGGCAGAAACACTGGCTTCCCTTGACTTGTGCAGGTGACCTCAGGGGGCTTCTCATGGTGGCTCTGAGAAGTCAGGGAACCTGGAGGTGGGAGGGGCCTCTCGGCACTCCACTGGGTTTGGTGCATTGGAAGAGGGCCTCATCTCCAGTTGAGGCAGGAACCTCAGGGTTCCGCTGATTTCAGACTCCGATCCCAGGGTCCCAGCAGACTTGGGAAAGGAGAGTCAGGCCTCGTCTTGGGTTGAGGCATGGAACTCCGCTTGCCTCTCGAGGTGTTCCTGGGGAGACAGGC
>NW_011434909.1:0-674 GCF_000754665.1 Bison bison bison
TTAGTTTAGCACAGGATAGAAACTCGGGTAACCAAAACACCTGGAGAAACGATTGTATGTTCAGTTCAGTTCAGTGGCTCAGTCGTGTCTGACTCTTTGGGACCCCGTGGCCTGCAGGACGCTGGGCTTCCGTGTCCATCACCAACTCCAGGGGCTTGCTCAAACTCATGTCCATCGAATCAGTGATGCCATCCAACCATCTTAGCCTCTGTCGTCCCCTTCTCCTCTGCCTTCAATCAAGACTCTCATAGGCAGATATTTTCGAGTGTAATTAGTGTTCATAGTTTCTCTAAAAGCTCATATCACATTTAATTTTTCGTTTGTTCCTGTTCTTTCGAGGTACTTTCTTGTTGACAAGCTTGTGACAGATATAACGATACAGCAGTTTTTACCTAGAACAAACCGAGGCACTATGAACATTTTGTGCTTCATGTTGATGACTCTTAGACATGTCTACAGTAGAGGAGCAAAAAACAAAACTACTAGATATTTAATATTGACTAGTTCCCAGTTCACGGGACTCTGACATTCCCTGAGGTCAAAGTTTTCTGTATTGGAAGCAGTTGGGTTTGCAAGGGCTGCCTTGTCTTGAGACCATTGAAATAAGAACTCAGAACTTGAGCACTATTATCAAAAAATCACAAGGCTCACACTGACACAGACATCAATCCAGA
>NW_011434910.1:0-517 GCF_000754665.1 Bison bison bison
GAGTGTTGCTCCGTTGGTGCCCAGAAAGCGCCTGCCAGACCGGGCCTTCCCTGGAGCTGTCCTCCCGCCTAGAGGCAGGTGGATGTGCTGTGCGGGCTTCCCCTGTGCGTTTGGGCTCCCTAGCACAGCCGCAGCGCAGGGGAACCAGCCCATGATCAGTGAGCTCCGGGCAGTACTTTGGTCCCAGGTTTGGAGCCCAATGCCCGGAACGCGGGAGAGAAGAGGCTGGCTGCCGGCGGGTGCTTGCAAGCCTGTTACTGGGAAGGACCGAGTGAGCTTCCACACCGGCGGAGCTCCAGCTCTGCGCCCAGGCGCGATAGCACAGAGCCCCGGCCGAGAGGCTGCTCTGGGCAGGGCGAGCCTCCCAAGCCCTGCCCAGCTTCTAGCGTTCGCGCCCGGGAAGAGCAGGCTGCGGGAGTGTGGGAGACGTGACTGGTGCCTGACTGGTGCCTCAGCTCAGCTCTCGCCTTCCCTTCGGACCTAGGACGCCAGGCGTCCTTGCAGAGGGCTTAGGGGC
>NW_011434911.1:0-504 GCF_000754665.1 Bison bison bison
TATTAGTGACCTTTCAAACCAAGGTAAAATAGAGAAACATAGCCAGACTCAAAATATTGTTCCTTTAAACATACAAAGATAATAGCCTCAAATAATACACCTCCACTAATAGTTTTAAATATTTAAATATTTGAATTATTTCCTCATGTAACAATATATTATATATCCACACCATATACTCCTTTAAGTGCTTCAGGATTTCTCTCTGGTTCCAAGTTGCTAGGGGAACTTAAAACTTAAATTTGTTACACTTAAAATGTCTTAATATCCAGCTCTTCTCAACTTGAGAAGAATAGAAAAATATTTCAGCAGCATATTATCTCAATTTTAAAGTCAGTTTTAGCTACCTATGTTAACACAGTTAAACTGTCACTATATTTTAAAATATATATTTCCTATAATAATTGAAATTTATGGAGTGCCTTACTCAAAACAGAGACTTCTTTTTCTCCTGCCAGACGGTCAGCTAGTGAAGCAGATCTTTAGAAAAAGCCATCACATTTT
>NW_011434912.1:0-517 GCF_000754665.1 Bison bison bison
GCAAAGTGTTGACTCATTGAGAAAGACCCAGATGCTCAGAGGGAATGGGGTCAAGACGAGAATGGGACTACAGAGGATGGAAGGCTGGATGGCATCACCGAATCAATAGACATGAGCGTGAGTGAACTCAGTGAACAGGTAGCCCTGGTGTGCTGTGATTCATGGGGTTGCAAAGAGTCGGTGATGAAGGACCAACTGAACTTAACTGAGAAAGGAGGATATAAATGAAACAGAGTGTGGTGCGGGGGAAAAAATGAAAGAAAGAAGGAAACCAGGAAAAGGTCTGATGTAGCAATGATAGATGCCCCACAATGAGAAATGTAGGTGTCTAGATGGAGAACACCAAAACTAAAGGGTTGGGTACATGGAAAATCTTGAGGAAATAAAGTTGAATCACCCTTAAATGAGTCAAGACGCAAAGAATTGGATCGGGCATGGACAAATTGACCACTTACAAAAGTGAAAGAAGAGTAGAACAAATCTCTTTACTGTACACTTGCTTACGTGAATCATATGC
>NW_011434913.1:0-537 GCF_000754665.1 Bison bison bison
AAAGGCCACTACACCTGCAGTTTATGAAAAGTAGAAAATGTACCTAATGACCTGGAAGGAGAAACTGTATCTTATTTATTGAGATATCTAGCCAAGGAGAATTCCAGCCAAACAGCCAAAAGTGCTTCCTGGTTTCTTGCTGCCTATAGTAAAATATGAAGGGAAATTAAATGAATAAATAAATAAATATGAGAAAGACTATTTAAAAATAAGACAGAACTTGCTGATTTGGAAATTTTCCAGTCTTTTAAGATGACAGAAGATGCGAAAATTAATGGCTCTGAAGCAAGGTCATATACAAGGCATTGATATAAGATGGTCTAAATATAACATTTACATCACATATAGGTCATTCTTCTTATTTTTTTTTTAAATAAAGGTTGTCTAAAGATGAGTGTGACTGTAAAATTCTTTGTTAAGCCTCAGAAAGCTGGAAGGGATGCTTCATGGCATTATTAGGCAGGCCAATGCCCTCCAAAGAGTTCAGGGGTGTCACTCAGAGATCAATTTCAGTCAAACAATAAGATTTCTACCAAG
>NW_011434914.1:0-638 GCF_000754665.1 Bison bison bison
ACCTTGACATAAGCATCATGAGGCGTGTGTCATGTCATTGACCTATGGAAGAATCTGGAAGAACTGATACTTCTGAATGCCATATTTCAAACTACAGAAAACTCAAGGCAAAATGTAGAGGAATATGCTAGAAAACAAACATCTGGCTCAGTAGACAAGGAAAAGACAAAGAAGGCACTTAAATATAGTAAAAATTACTAGCCCTCATGTGGAAAAAAAGGAGGATAGATTTAATAATTGTATTAACTTAGAAATGCCACTGAGTCCTCTGAAATGACTTTCAGAACAGCAAAGGTAAGTAAATAAAACACCAGAGGCATCACTCATTTCAGCAGAAAAAGATGAATTCAGCACTCTGGGCCTGGGAATATAGTGGAGCATATTTATAAAGGCATCAGGGCTCACCCGGGACCTTGGGCACAACCTTTGACGGCGTCATGACAGCTTTTGCTCAGGTCGACCACTTGGCTGAAAACAAAAAGGGAATGAGAAAGAAAGCTCTGGAGGAAAATTTCACAGGTACAGGAAATTCTATAACAAGGTCAAGAGAAATAGCTTCTGTCAAAAGGATTCAAATTACCTGCTTACGAAGGGGACGTAAAAGCTATGTCACCAGTCAGCAGCCCAATCTTACGCAA
>NW_011434915.1:0-560 GCF_000754665.1 Bison bison bison
GCCTCAGCTCAGCTCTCGCCTTCCCTTCGGTCCTAGGAGCCAGGCGTCCTTGCAGAGGGCTTAGGGGCTGGGGGTGTGCACACTGCCAAAGCCTCCCGCAGGGAGAGCTCTTTCCGAGGGAAAGGAAGCGCCCCAGGCTGCATTCCCAAGCTGGTGCTTCCCCGCCCAGACTAAGCGCCGCACGGAGGGAATCAGGGTCCCGGTGCCCCTGGCTTGGGGAGGCAGCTCCACAGCCAGAGTGTCGCTCCGTTTGTGCCCAGAAAGCGCCTGCCAGACCGGGCCTTCCCTGGAGCTGTCCTCCCGCCTAGAGGCAGGTGGATGTGCTGTGCGGGCTTCCCCTGTGCGTTTGGGCTCCCTAGCACAGCCGCAGCGCAGGGGAACCAGCCCATGATCAGTGAGCTCCGGGCAGTACTTTGGTCCCAGGTTTGGAGCCCCAATGCCCCGGAACGCGGGAGAGAAGAGGCTGGCTGCCGGCGGGTGCTTGCAAGCCTGTTACTGGGAAGGACCGAGTGAGCTTCCACACCGGCGGAGCTCCAGCTCTGCCGCCCAGGCGCGATAGC
>NW_011434916.1:0-540 GCF_000754665.1 Bison bison bison
AACCTGTCCTTTTAAACTCCAAACCCCCTATAAATAAACTTCTGAGGAAACTTTGGACTCCTAACATTTGGGGGCTCTGAAAGTTTTTCTTCTTTTAGCTTATTCTGGTGTATGCTTTCTGTCATTTAACTTAAAAATTGTTCTTATTATAGAAAATTTCAAACATGCAGAAGTTGAGAGAGTGGTGTATTAAATCCCCATGTCCTTCATACCCAGATTTAATAATTATCAGCTCATGGCTAATTTAATTTCATCTGTATTTCTGTCCACTCATGCCTGCTCTCCTTCTCCCCTGGATTATTTGAAATCGATTTCATATCTCATAGTTTATTTAAAATACCAGCATTTAAAAATTTGTTTATTTTCATTAAAATAGCTTTAATGTGATATAATTTGCATAAATTGTACATTTTTAAAGTGTACAGTTTGACCAGTTTATATATATAAATAATTATATGTGTGTGTGCCATGCACAGTCATGTCTGACTCTTTGCGGTCCCATGAACTGTAGCCTGCCAGGCCCTTCTGTCCATGGAATTT
>NW_011434917.1:0-621 GCF_000754665.1 Bison bison bison
AGGGTGTAGTGGGTTTTAATTAAGGAAAGAATTTACTTAGCCTAAGGTCTAACGTGATTAATATCAAAGGTTAATACTTATTTCTTCTATATATTCATTAATGTGTGTAAGGGCAGGGAATGTGGAGACTTAGCAACAAACATTGGCTCAACAAATGAAAAACCCTTCAGCAATACAATTTCTAATCAGCCCACTATACTTATACTAATGGTTTTCTAACTTTTCTAAGGAATCTGTTTTTAGAAGGTTTAAAGCATCTTGTGCCTCTCACGGTTGGGAGGCTGTGAGCAATCACATGTGGCCCGACAAGCCTGTCAGGCAGGCTAGAGAACCTTCAGAGGAGTTTGTAGGCTAAAAACACCCTTGTCGCACCCAGGAGTTTTTGTTAACTGGAGCTCTAAGTTAACTCCTTCTCCAAACGAGGTGGTGGGGGACAGCCCCCCATAAAGTCAGAGGTGTAGGTGAGAGTACAAAGTAGTAAAGTAGACAGGCTCTGGTTATGGGGGTAGATGCTCGAGGATTTCCAGGGGGACTCCGGGGCTCGATCCCGCCTTTGCGTATGTCGAGCCTCCTTCCTCATGACCTTTGCCACGGGCGGAGTGCCTCACGCTGGCCTCCAAC
>NW_011434918.1:0-552 GCF_000754665.1 Bison bison bison
GGCTTCAGGTAGGGTGTCCCCGTTTGGGGCGGGGCCCAGCTTCCCAAAGGTCCAGCACTCGGGTTTGTCCCCAGGGTTGTCCGTAGACATCCCGTCTGTATTCTCTCCTCTTCCCACACAAAACAGCTCCCACCCAACCCACCCACCCACCCACCCTTTCCCCGAGCTCCGTGGCCCCACATCCCAGGCAAGGAGACCTGAACGTGGCTAGGGGGAGAAGGTGGCCCCTTCCTTCCTCTCCCTCTAAGCCCCAGGGCCTGGGGAGCCTGGCAGCATGTCGAGGAGGGCCTGGTACTCGTCCTCACTGAGGGGTGTTTCCAGGGTGGCCTCAACTCCTTCTTCCCCCCGCAGGGGACCCCGGGGAAGACCAGGGCGTGTCCTGGATGGCCGTGGCAGCCAAGATTTCCTCTAGGAGGCTGGGTGGCCCGGGAGGGCTGGGTGGGGCCCTGCGACGACAGGAGAGGACCCCGGAGAAGGGCCCGGCGAGCCCGGGAGGCCCGCGGCAGCCAGGAGCTCGCCCGGGAGGGCGAGGTGTGCTCGTTCATCGGCAGA
>NW_011434919.1:0-630 GCF_000754665.1 Bison bison bison
GTTTTCCAAATTTGCTGGCATATTGAGTGCAGCACTTTCACAGCAACATCTTTCAGGATTTGGAATAGCTCAACTGGAATTCTATCACCTCCACTAGCTTTGTTCGTAGTGATGCTTTCTAAGGCCCACTTGATTTCACATTCCAGGATGTCTGGCTCTAGGTCAGTGATCACACCATTGTGATTATCTGGGTCTTGAAGATCTTTTTTGTATAGTTCTTCTGTGTATTCTTGCCATCTCTTCTTAATATCTTCTGCTTCTGTTAGGTCCATACCATTTCTGCCTTTTATCTAGCTCATCTTTGCAGGAAATATTCCTTTGGTATCTCTGATTTTCTTGAAGAGATCCCTAGTCTTTCCCATTCTGTTGTTTTCCTCTATTTCTTTGCATTGATCTTTCTTATCTCTTTTTGCTATTCTTTGGAACTCTGCATTCAGATGTTTATATCTTTCCTTTTCTCCTTTGCTTTTTGCTTCGCTTCTTTTCATAGCTATTTGTAAGGCCTCCCCAGACAGCCATTTTGCTTTTTTGCATTTCTTTTCTATGGGAATGGTCTTGATCCCTGTCTTCCGTACAATGTCACGAACCTCATTCCATAGTTCATCAGGCACTCTATCTATCAGATCTAGG
>NW_011434920.1:0-767 GCF_000754665.1 Bison bison bison
CATATTAATCGTCACCTCTAAGAAACCTGGAGATAAAGAACAGTTCTTGCATTAAGCTGATTTCTAACCAAATAGACTCCCCAGGGAATGCCTGGAGTGATGCTGCTCAAGGCTCAGACATCTGCATTTTCCCCAAGGAGCTGAACTTCCTGTATTTCAAAATGAACCTTTTCAAAACAGGGCTGCGACAAACATTCTGAGACAGGCAAGGAGGACAGGAGAGCTGGCAGTTTTTGCAAGAGACTTACATTCCAGGATAAAAACATCCTTTAGGGATTTTATAATTTAAGTTCAAGCAATTAAACATGCGCATTTAGCACCCAACTGCAGGTGTCTGAACAAATGGATGAAAACTGTTCAGCTGCTGGCGGCTTAACTCACCATTATATAAAATGAGTTGTCTGTCTAAGTCATCATAGCAGTTTGAAAAGCATGATCTTTCACGTTTCAATCTTACTTCAAAATTATAAATTATATTTAGCTAAGTGAGTGTCAGATCATTTCTTTTCATTATAAATGCAACGGTAACTATAGACCTATACTGGGCAGTCGGAAGGCAGATCTGAAAGTATTGTGTCTCTACTTTCATGGAACAGAGAACAGCTTTCTGTTACCCCAAGTCTGCCCAAGTCCAGCCCTCTGCCTTAGGGCCAATAACAACGTTCACCAAACTCCGACCCTAGCCTGAGCCCACGGTGCTTGGTCCTCTGGGACAGCCGAAGCTGGAAAGCCAGGGGCTGATCTCTGAGGTGCGGGTGTGTCACAGC
>NW_011434921.1:0-550 GCF_000754665.1 Bison bison bison
GCAAACTTGATTCCAGATTGTACTTCCTCCAGCCCAGCGTTTCTCATGATGTACTCTGCATATAAGTTAAGTAAGCAGGGTGACAATATACAGCCTTGACCTACTCCTTTTCCTATTTGGAACCAGTCTGTTATTCCATGTTCAGTTGTAACTGTTCCTTCCTGACCTGCATACAGGTTTCTCAAGCGGCAGGTTACGTGGTCTGCTAATATGTACCATGGGTGTATACCCATGGATGTATATGGGTGCCTAATCCTGACCCCTCCCATCTCCTCCCCATCTCATTCCTCAGGATTGTCCCAGTGCACTGGCCCTTGGCACCCTGTCTCATGCACCAAACCTGGACTGGTCTTCTATTTCACATATGGTAATATGCATGCTCCGCTTCTATTCTCCCAAATCATCCCACCCCTAGCTTCTTCCATAGAATCCAAAAAGTCTGCTATTTATATCTGTGCCTCTTTTGCTCTCTCACATGTAGGGTCCTCATTACTATCTTTCTAAAATTATATATATATATATATATATATATATATATATATATATATAT
>NW_011434922.1:0-868 GCF_000754665.1 Bison bison bison
CCCCTTCGTTTTGACTTCATTCACAGGGTGGAGTTCGTAGAGGTGTCCGGGCATCGGGTTCGTATCAAGAGGGCACCGGGAAATCGGGGTCCCTCGCAATGTGGAAGCACCCACGAGCCCACGTCTGGAATGTCGTCGTGAGACCGGCCTCATCCTGAGGTGCGACCGGAAGGTCGGGAACCCCTTCCAGACAAAGCAGGGGAGTCGACCCTCCTGTCCAGATCAGGAGGATAGAAGGGGCTCAGAGGAAGTGGTGCTGAAAAACCTCGGTGTTCCTCTCCAGGGAGACCTGGATGTCGGGAACTTTGTGTGTCGCATCAAGGGTGCCCACACGTTTCGACCTCCAATTCCTAACGTGGGACTTCTCCTGAGACGCCGTAGCGGGAAAGGCCTTCATATTGCGATGACGGGTGAATCACGTGGTTTTTCTCGAGTTGCTGTGGGATTCTCGAGTTACGACGGGGAATTCAGGATGCCTCTTGTGTTGGCCCAGGGAAGTCCAATCTTCCATTCGAGTTGCGAAGGAAAGCTGGGGATTAGCTCTCGAGTGACTTCAGGGCCGATAGACCTAATCTAGGCTTGTGTCCAGAAGCCAGTGTTCCTCTCCAGAGGAGACAGGGATCTCGGGGTTGCATTCCAGACGCACCCGGGGAGACAGGCATTCATCTCGAGTGGAAGCAAAGAACCCCGCTCTGCTCTCGAGTCACGACGGGTATCTCTTGGAGCTCACTGGGTGGACTAAAGGGAGTCAAGCCTCCTGAGGTGTGTGGAGAAAGGTCGCGAGATTGGTCTCTAGGCCATGCAGGAGGCGAAGGCACTCATCTCGCGATGACGGGGGAGTCTCGGGGGTGGTCTCGAGCGGCGGGCC
>NW_011434923.1:0-632 GCF_000754665.1 Bison bison bison
AAGGAAGTCGGGTCTCCATGCGAGTGGCGAGGGGGAGCGCGTCATTGCTCCTGAGCCATGGTAGGGTGCCGGGGACCAGCCCCGGCTGATCCAGGGTATTCGAAGGAGAGACGGCGTAGGCGAAGATCAGGAAACAACTGCTTAATTAAATGTTAATTAAGGATATAAAGAGTAATAGAATGAGGATAGCTCAGTGAGGAAATTCAGTGGACAAAAGAGGCTGAATAATTCAGCCAGAAGGTAAGAGAAAGAACGACATGGTGAGACCAAGTTTCGGTGAAACAAGGCCCGCTACTTTTTTTTCAAAGTAGTTTTATACCTTAAGTTATGCATAGAGGATAATGGGGGAAGGGTAGAGTCTTGCAGCAAACCAGGCTTTCTTCCTGCAAACTTATCATATGCAAAAGCTTAGGTGATTTGCATCATCTTCTGGCCCGGAGGCCTGTTAACATTTTAAGACCTTTTCTCAGAAAACTTTTTTTTCCTAAAGGTGGTTGGTCAGGAGCCACCCTCCAAAAAAGCATTAGATAAAGTTGCATTCCTACAGAGCAAAGGTGTGGTGGGCTATAACAAGAAAAAGAATTAACCAAGGGTCCCAGGTTACAAACATTAAAGCTACTACTTACACCTAA
>NW_011434924.1:0-542 GCF_000754665.1 Bison bison bison
GGCAATTTGATCTCTGGTTCCTCTGCCTTTTCTAAAACCAGCTTGAACATCTGGAAGTTCCCGGTTCACATATTGCTGAAGCCTGGCTTGGAGAATTTTGAGCATTACTTTACTAGCCTGTGAGATGAGTGTAATTGTGCGGTAGTTTGACCATTGTTTGGCATTGCCTTTCTCTGGGATTGGAATGAAAACTGACCTTTTCCAGTCCTGTGGCCACTGCTGAGTTGTTCAAATTTGCTAGCATATTGAGTGCAACACTTTCACAGCATCATCTTTCAGGATTTGAAATAGCTCAACCGGAATGCCATCACCTCCACTAGTTTTGTTGTAGTGATGCTTTCTAAGGCCCACTTGACTTCACATTCCAGGATGTCTGGCTCTAGGTCAGTGATCACACCATCATTATTATCTGGGTTGTGAAGGTCTTTTTGTACAGATCTACTGTGTATTCTTGCCACGTCTTCTTAATATCTTCTGCTTCTGTTTGGCCATTTCTGTCCTTTATCGTAGCCCATCTTTGCATGAAATGTTCCCTTGGTATC
>NW_011434925.1:0-529 GCF_000754665.1 Bison bison bison
GAACCTTGAGAAGTCTAGCTTCAAGGAAGGAAGAAAAATTATGAACTGAAAAGCATTATTTATGGCATCTGAAGCTGACTGCTGCTCACAGATCCACTGCTGTCACATATGAAATTAATATGGAAAATTCTTTTGATAGATCACCATGAAGAATTTTTAGCTGAACTCAACAGGTTGCTTTAGGATTAGTTTTACTAATAGACAAAAGAGGTATTGTGAACATATAACTTTAGGTGCCTCTGCATTGTGCCTTTTGCTCCCAAATATCAGCACTGATTATCTATTTTACCATACTACAAAGCTAACACTTTTTAAAGCAAATGATTCCTCTTTACTTCTTAAAATTTTTTGCTCACTAAGTCATACATAGCCCAGAAGGGTACACAATGGATAATATTGGATTAACCAACCAATAGTCCCACTGTCCTGAGATCTGTGGAAGAAAAGAACCAAAAATAGAGGTGGAAAAGACAGTGAAATGATAGAAAATTAGTGAAAATATAAGGGTTTTAAAGTTTGCTTTTTCCTT
>NW_011434926.1:0-641 GCF_000754665.1 Bison bison bison
ATGTGGTTAAATCAACTATATTCACAATCATCCTGATATTGACTCTTTAGGTAAGAGATTATGGTGAATTGAACTAAAATCTTTCCAGAGGATATGGAGCAAAGTAGAGGGGAATATTGTGATAATGATGTAACACTGGCAGAGTTTGCAAGCATGGGGTTTATACAAAAATGGGTCAATGATGACTCACAATTTTCTCTTTCTTTCTTTTCTCCTTTCTTTCCAACATTAAAAAAAAAGTCTTTCACTAAAATCTTAGGAACAGAAACAAATTTAATTTAGGATGTTGGGAGCCTAGGATTTCTTGGGCTCACTCTTTACTGGTGAATTTAAAACAATAAGAGCAGGAATTTACAGTGTTTAAGACAATAACCCAAAAGGTTAGATATTGAAATCAACTAAGATCTCAAAAAAACCTGGGGAAGCCAGTGGGGGAAGACCTGGCTCCCCATTTAGTCTGTGGCTGGCAGTGTGTTTCCCTGGAGGAGGGCATAGCAACCTACTCCAGTATTAAGGGCTTCCCTGGTAGCTCAAGCTGGTAAAGAATCTGCCTGCAATGCAGGAGACCCTGGTTCGATTCCTGGGTCGGGAAGACCCCCTGCAGAAGGGATAAGCTACCCACTCAATTCATGGGCTTCCCT
>NW_011434927.1:0-676 GCF_000754665.1 Bison bison bison
AGGAGGGAAAACTGGTGGGGTCCGGAGTAGGCCGCCGTCCCCACCCCACCCCACCCCACCCCACCCCACTGCACGTGAACCTCCGTGCCCTGTGGAGTGTTTTGGAGTCAAGTGACTTAAGAGCCGGCCAGCGCCAGAGGAACGCTCTGCCCCTCCCTCCTTTTCTGTCCCTCTGAAGGCAGGCAGGGAGGAAAACCTCCTCCCACGGAGGGGAAGATGTCAAGGGACGGTGGCTGTTTCCACGCACGTCCGTGATCCTCACACGCGTGAGCGGGGTTTCCTGGGTTACCAAAAGGAGGAGACTCCTTTGGCCTGGCACGAGGCGAATCTGTCCCTCGGCCTCCCTCCCCACCCCCCAGCCCCCTTCCTCCGCGCGGTGCCGAAGGGGCCGTCTCAAGGTGGAGACATGGAATGGCTGGGTGGGGCGGATCACCATTCAATAGAGAGAAGCTCGAGGCGAAGTCAGAGGCTCTGACTTGACTGGAAAGCTTTCTGCATTTGAATGAAGCTATCCGGCGAGGCCCTGCAGGGGGGAGGGTGGGGGAAGGTGGGGGTGGGGCCCGACAGACAATAGCCCTGCCTGCAGGGCCTGCTGGCCTGCCGCTGCCGGCTGCCGGCTGAGGGGCCTTGGCGGCGGCGGCGGCGGCGGCGGCGGCGGCGGCGGCGGCGGCGGGCC
>NW_011434928.1:0-656 GCF_000754665.1 Bison bison bison
CACCCTGGGGCCGCCGCTCGAGAACCACCCCGAGACTCCCCCGTCATCGCGGAGATGAGGGCCTTCGTCTCCTGCATGGCCTCGAGGCCAGCCTCGCGACCTCTCTCCAAACGCCTCAGGAGGCTTGACTCCCTTTAGTCCACCCAGTGAGCTCCAAGAGATACCCGTCGCGACTCGAGAGCAGAGCGGGGTTCTTTGCTTCCACTCGAGATGAATGCCTGTCTCCCCGGGTGCGTCTGGAATGCAACCCCGAGATCCCGGTCGCCCCTGGAGAGGAACATTGGCTTCTGGACACAAGCCCAGATGAGGTCTATTGGCCCTGCAGTCAGTCGAGAGCAATCCCAGCTTGCCTTCGCAACTCGAATGGAAGATTGGACGTCCTGGGCCAACACAAGAGGCATCCCGAATTCCCCGTCGTAACTCGAGAATCCCGCCGCAACTCGAGAAAACCACGTGGTTCCCCGTCATCGCAAGATCGAAGCCCTGTCCCGCTACAGCGTCTCAGGAGAAGTCCCACGTTAGGAATTGGAGGTCGAAACGGTACTTGGCACCCTTGATGCGCCCCACAAAGTTCCCCGGCATCCCGGTCTCCCTGGAGAGGAACACCGAGGTTTTCCGGCACCACTTCCTCTGAGCCCCTTCTACCCTCCTGATCT
>NW_011434929.1:0-709 GCF_000754665.1 Bison bison bison
AGCTGCGTGATTCCTGCCTGGTCACGTGCTTTGATTTATTTGCCAGTTTGAGCAGCATGATTCGTCACTGCTGAGCTCCATGCTTATTGCCTGCCGATTGCGTGGTTCGTGTCTGCTCAGCTCTTTGAGTATTGCCTCCTGAGGTCCCCTGTTCGGTCGCCACCTGCCGGGGACCAGCCCCAACTGATCCAGGGTATTCGAAGGAGAGATGGCCTAGGCGACTATTTATATGCTAATCAGAGATGTCAAGAATAATAGTATGAGGAGAGCTCAGTAGGAAAATTCGGTGTAGAACAGAGACTGAGTAGCTTGGTTTACGCGGAAGACAAATCAAACTTCAAGACAAGAAGTTTGCACCACTTACGTAGGCCGCAGGCGCCCTCTCGAATAGCGAAAGGTGCCTCACCCTAGACACCTTGTCGAGTGGGTCTTAGCAGCCCAGGCATAATTAGTAAGCATGGTGGGTTCCGCGCTCCAGATGGAGACTGAGCTGGAAGTTAAAGGCAAGAATGACAAGGAACTTTATGAATTGGAGCTGTAAGTTAACTCTTTGACAGAGAGAGCGAGATGGTGGTGGGGGACAGCCCCCTGTGAAATCAGAGGTGAGAGCACAAAGCAATACAGTAGGCAGACTCTGGTTTTTCTGGGGGGGAGATGCTCGAGAATATCCGGGTGGACTCCTGAGGATCGATCCCGCATTTGCGTATGA
>NW_011434930.1:0-613 GCF_000754665.1 Bison bison bison
CCTTTCCTCCTTCCTGTCGCATCAGGTCAAGACTGTACCCAGGCCCGCCTGCCCTGCTCGACAGCACGGGCTCGGGCTCCGGGGGAGGGTGAGACTGGGGCTGAAAGCGGCTGGAAAAGGCGGACCAGCCTGAATTTCAGCCCTCCATCCTTGCAAGGGGACAGGCGAGCCACCCTGGAGCTAAAGGTCACTCTGGAGCTCTCCAGGATTCTGCCCCTCTGACTCACGCTCTCCGGGAACCCCGGCATCCCCGGGCTCAGATTCTAGACTGTAACGCCTGCGGGCAGCCCCGAAGTGAAGGAGCGCAGCTGGGCGCCCGGCAGTCCGGGAGGTGGGGCGTCTTGCGACCGCCCTGTTGATCCCGTCCCTGCTTCCTTAAAGAATGACTGATGGCGATTCTCTAGCCTCGAAACCACTCTCTCAGCAAGCCCTTTCCTTCCAAAGACGCCCGGAACCCGCGGAGGAGGGGGGAGGAAGGTGGAGAGTCGGTGGGGGGAGGGAGGGAGGAAGAGGAATGAATTGCATTGGCCCGTCGCCTCCG
Organism: Bison bison bison; assembly: GCF_000754665.1. Taxonomy (NCBI): domain Eukaryota; kingdom Metazoa; phylum Chordata; class Mammalia; order Artiodactyla; family Bovidae; genus Bison; species Bison bison. The sequence continues at coordinate 542 of NW_011434930.1, forward strand.
CAGCGGAAGATGCTGACACCCTCCGTCCAGCCCCCTCCCCGGGGGCCCTGCGTCCCCCTTCCCCCTGCCAGG
>NW_011434931.1:0-735 GCF_000754665.1 Bison bison bison
AGCCAAACAGTTTTTGTTTCTGCTCTTTTCAGTATTCCACTGAATGCAAAGAGAAACCGAGAGAAACTTCCTAATGTGAGATGCTCATAGAGAATGAGGCAGGACTTGCTGGGGAGTTCAGGGTGAGAAATAACCTGGAGGCAGGCTACTATCTTTTTGCTCCTCACAGATTTGACCTTGTCTTTGCAACACATTTGCACTTTTCCCCCTAATTAATTCTATGCTGGCTCAAATGCTAAAATACCAGTTGGATTGAAAATGCTTCACTAGTTACTACCTGACACATTGTAAATTTACACCCTTCTACATCAGGTCCTGCAGTGAAGCTTCTGAGTCTGAACCCTGGAGTTGACTGCCTGAGTGGAACCCCACCAGCTCTACCAGTCTCTGGCTGTGTGACCTTAGCTCTGTGCCTCAGTTTCCTTATCTGTAAAATGGGCTACAATCATGAGGATTTGAATAAGTTTGTGCATACAGAATGCTCATGCCTGGCAAGCAAGGAGTGCTACGTGTGAGCTGTTCCTTCATTTCATTGTATCTAAGACGCCATCAGTTATAAGAAGCACCACTGTTTCACGTACAACTAAGAAAGAAAAAAAATAGCTGCCAACTAACATATGACCCAGTGCTTCAGCTCTTAACATTTTTATTTTAGCCTTATCAAAAGTGCTTATTCAGACATATCACATGTGGCCCTTGGGCACACCTAAAGAGGAAAGTATAACTGAAAGAAAT
>NW_011434932.1:0-583 GCF_000754665.1 Bison bison bison
GGGACCAGTCGTCACAATAACTATTTCTTTCGCTACAGTCAGTCATATTTTATACAGGCCTGTGTCCCACTTCCTTTTGTTATAGCCATAGAAAATTTACAATTTAATAAGACTTTTACATTCTGTAACTTGTATTAATTGCAAACTATATACTTGTATTAACACCTCTATTTCTTTAAGCTTTTTGTGTTATTCCTGTTCACGTCAATCACAGTGCCTACAACTGGGAACAAATCAAATTTCATTTAATAAATATACGTGATAATGCCTCTCTGAATGTACAACTACTATAAAAGAAAATCTTTAAAACTTTTTTCTAAAAATACTGCCCTCTTCCCCTAATTTGGAAACTTTAGCTGAACAAATTACCTGGGCTAGACCCACGAGGATGGTTTCAAAGTATTACCCACAGTATCGGGTCTGGAACTGTAGCTTTGGTGATTGTCTTGATAATTTTATTTGTTGTTTACCGTCACCTTTCTATAAGGTTGGTTAATACTAACCAAATTCATTTGGTCAAGACCTTTTTTTTACAAATATAATAAAATAGAGGGAATTGTCAGGAAGCATTTAACAAGAGGCT
>NW_011434933.1:0-614 GCF_000754665.1 Bison bison bison
CATGGAGCAAAGGTGCAGTGGATTACAACAAAGAAAGTACTTATTAACTCAAGAGTCTTATGTTGCTAATACCAAGTCTACTGCTTGTTTTTCTTGCATACCAACTATACTAGCTAATGCACTTACAGGTGCACATTGGGTAAAGGACAAGGAAACTCGATAGCAAACATTGCCTCAACAATGCAGTGTTATTCTAATAAAGCTTTTCTTTTTTATCACTCGATGGTTATGCTTGGGTGTTGTGAACAATCATGTGCATTAGTTACAAGAGTGTGGATAAAACTGCCAAGCAAGCTAAAATAGTAACAGAGGGGTTAGATTTAAAATGTTCCTTTCAATCCCAGGAGACTTATTAACTAGAGCCCTAAGTTGGTTTTCTTCAGAGAAAGGTGGTTGGAGAGAACCCCCTGTTAATGTCAAAAGAATTGGTGAAAGGCATAATATAGTAAACAGTAGAGAGACAGATTTTGGTTTTGGAGCAGATGCTCGAGCAGGTCCAGGGAATCCCTTGACTTCTGATCCGCCTTTGCCTGTCAGGTCTTCTCCTGGCTCCTGGCATCTTTCCCTTTTTTATTTTTTTAAAACAGCCAGATGTAATTCAGTCACGAGCTTCT
>NW_011434934.1:0-550 GCF_000754665.1 Bison bison bison
CCGAAGGCCCGGAGCCCCGCGTACATCCAGAGACCCAAAGTTTCCTCGGCGGCAGACACCGAAGCAGACCGTGTCAGCACTTACCTGGTGGTAAAAAAGGCCCATTAAGGGCGACGAAATGACAGCAGCCGACAGCGGGGCCCATCCACGACTCTCATGGAGGACCCCCGGAACCTTGGCCCGGCCACCTGTCCCCAGCGCTACCCCATAAACACCAGGCCCGGAGCTCTCGTGGCGGGGGGGGGGCGGGGGGGGGCGCGGCGTGGGGGGAGTCATCTGGTCGACCGGGGGAAGGGAGCAGGGGGAGGGGCGCGCGATGGCCAAAGTGGGGGCGCGGACACCCTCCAAGGGAGAGGGAGCTGGCCGGGGGCGCCCTCTCCCGCTTCGCCCACACGGCTAGGGGTACCGGTCCGTCGGAGTCTCCGAACGGGGATTTGGCTTCGATGAGCATCAAGAACACAAGAAGGAAGAACCGTCAGCGAGGCGCCTCCAACGAGACGAGCGGGCCCCGACAGGGACCGCGCCCGGGCGGGACCCAGACCGTCCTAGA
>NW_011434935.1:0-615 GCF_000754665.1 Bison bison bison
ACAGGGTAGTTTAGTATACTTTTCGTTTGCTGTTTGGCTTTATTATGTAGAAAAGAAGCTTGGTAAACCAAGTGGCTGGACAGAACGTTAAGACAGATGGGTGCCAATCGTGGCAAACGTGACCTTTGGGATAGGCGCATTTTTGCTCACGTCCGAGAAAACTGCCGTGTCTAGGACTTTTATTCTGAGGATGTTAACTTTATGTTTGATTTGAAACTTAGGACGACATCAGTAATAAACTTGAAAATGAAGTTGCAAATAGGATTCTAGGCATCGACAGGTAATGGCTTTTATGAACCGTGTCTGACTTTTATAGTAGTGAATTACTGAGGAAGGAAGGTAAAGATCTTTTCATGTGACTCCCACATTGGAAATCAAGTCCCAGTGTAAAGTTCTTATGACCCTAAAATACTGTGTTCAAAAGTGTGGATGTACATCATGGTAAATCAGCTGTACTGGAAGGAAATACATTTTTAAAAAATTGCGGGTGACTGCAACTTTCAGGTTTGAATTATTTGGGACTTGGTTTAACCATTTTGTGGAATTCCATTCCTGACTCTTTTGTTTTACTTGAAGGTGAATCTGTTGGCTTGTTAGAGTTGTTACCGAAAGAGT
>NW_011434936.1:0-610 GCF_000754665.1 Bison bison bison
CATACTGGATCAGAAAAAGAGATATTCAAGAATTCACTTCTCCCATACTAGGGAAGTTTTTAGCTATTATCTCTTCAAATGTTTTCTCAAATCCTTGTCTCTCACTTCTCCTTCTGGGACCCCATAATGATAATGTTGCTGCCCTTAATGTTGTCCCAGCAGTCTCTTAGGCTGTCTTCGTTTTTTTTTTCACTCTTCCTTCTGTATTCTGTTTTGCGGCAGGGGTTTCCACCTTTCTGTCTTCCAGGTCACTTAATCCATTCTTCTGCCTCAGTTATTCTATTATTGATTCCTTCTAATGTATTGTTCATCTCTGTTTGTTCTTTAATTCTTCTAGGTCTTTGGTAAACATTTCTTGCATCTTCTCCATTATTTTTCTGAGATCCTGGATCATCTTCACTATCATTATTCTGAATTCTTTTTCTGGAAGGTTGTCTATCTACCCTTCATTTAATTGTTCTTCTGGGGCTTTATCTTGTCCCTTCATCTGGTTCATAATTCTCTGTATTTACATTTTAACTTTAACAATTTTAATAACTTTCTGTGATGTGATTTTCATCCTGGAGGCTGCAGGGTGTAGTTTTTCTTGATCTTTCTGTCTTCCCTCTGG
>NW_011434937.1:0-617 GCF_000754665.1 Bison bison bison
GTATATTTTTGAGATTAGTTGTTTGTCGGTTGCTTCATTTGCTATTATTTTTTCCCATTCTGAAGGCTGTCTTTTCACCTTGCTGATAGTTTCCTTTGATGTGCAGAAGCTTTTAAGGTTAATTAGGTCCCATTTGTTTATTTTTGCTTTTATTTCCAATGTTCTGGGAGGTGGGTCATAGAGGATCCTGCTGTGATGTATGTCGGAGAGTGTTTTGCCTATGTTCTCCTCTAGGAGTTTTATAGTTTCTGGTCTTACGTTTAGATCTTTAATCCATTTTGAGTTTATTTTGTGTATGGTGTTAGAAAGTGGTCCAGTTTCATTCTTTTACAAGTGGTTGACCAGATTTCCCAGCACCACTTGTTAAAGAGATTGTCTTTAATCCATTGTATATTCTTGCCTCCTTTGTCGAAGATAAGGTGTCCATATGTGCGTGGATTTATCTCTGGGGCTTTTCTATTTTTATTCCATTGATCAATATTTCTGTCTTTGTGCCAGTACCATACTGTCTTGATAACTGTGGCTTTGTAGTAGAGCCTGGAAGTCAGGTAGGTTGATTCCTCCAGTTCCATTCTTCTTTCTCAAGATCGCTTTGGCTATTCGAGGTTTTTTGATTT
>NW_011434938.1:0-512 GCF_000754665.1 Bison bison bison
GGGCCATGTTTTTCCATGGATATATGCCAAGAGGTGGGATTGCAGGGTCATATGGTAGCTCTATTTTTAGTTTTTTAAGGAGCTTCCATACTGTTCTCCATAGTGGCTGTATCAATTTACATTGCCACCAACAGTGCAGGAGGGTTCCCGTCTCTCCACACTGTCTCCAGCATTTGTTGTTTGTGGTATTTTTTTTTAATTTTATAATAGCCATTCTGACTGGTGTGAGGTGGTATCTCATTATAGTTTTGATTTGCATTTCTCTAATAACTAGCAATGTTGAACATTTTTTCATGTGCCTATTGGCCATCATATGTCCTCTTGAGAAATGTCTATTCAGGTCTTCTGCCCATTCTTTGGGTTGTTTGTTTGGATACTATTAAGTGTCATAGGCTGTTTGTAAATTTTGGAGATTACTCCCTTATCAGTCACATCATTTGCAAATATTTTCTCTCAATCTGAGAATTGTCTTTTTGTTTGTTTATTGTTTCCTTTGCTGTGCGAAAGCTTTT
>NW_011434939.1:0-519 GCF_000754665.1 Bison bison bison
ATTCTGTTAGGTCAGCTACTTCTGTGTGATGGAGTACATGGCAAAAAATTAAACTCCATGTCCTTGAGTCCATTATTGTACTTCTTTGCAATGAAATGTGTTCCACGGTTAAAAGCAATGTTATGTGTACTATTTAAATAATGAATAAGACATTCTGTAAATCCACAGATTGTGATGCTTGGCAGAACACTCTGGTTAGGCAGGGAAAATCCATGTCTCAAATACATACATATTTCAGTAAGAAAAAAAATCACTGCTCCTTTTATGAAAGTAAATGTCCACTCTAGTCATCCTTCTACTGGATGGTTGGCTAATCCTCCTAGAAATGGTGCCTGTTAGCAACTCAGCATTAGCCTCTGTTATTGGCAGATTGGGTGTTCAATAGGACTGGTAGCCAAATGAACTTTGTGGAGGGGAAGTATGTAGACTTCTTCCCTGCTGCCAAGGCCATTTTGCAAGTAGCAGGGTATCTAACCGACATTCATGGAATGGGTCATCTTGTTCACCTGATCATTGAGA
>NW_011434940.1:0-516 GCF_000754665.1 Bison bison bison
GTAGGCTGCCGTCCATGGGGTCACACAGACTCGGACACGACTGAAACGACTTCGCAGCAGCAGCAGCAGCAGCAGCAGCAGCAGCAGTGCATAGACATCAAAAGGGTTTAGAACAGTCAGGTAGGATCACACAAGTCACCGTGAAGCAATACTTCTCCACTTAGCCAAAGCTAACAAAAGATTTCTGTTCTAGGTCAACCTAGAAGAGATCACGGTAAGATTTAAAGAAACTTAAAATCCATTAGCAACGGCAGTTCAACCTCTCAAGAACCTTGTGCTAGGCACAACTACTCTTTCTGGGGTCCACTTTCCCTACAACCTCCTTATCCCATTCTGTACCCATTCCTTTGCTTCTCCCATCCTGAAACTGCCACCGTGGAAGAAAGAACGACGTCGTTTCCTTACAGAAAATGCGATTTCTATGCCACATTACCTTCTTTTAATACCAAGTCATACATTTACCCTTCAGCAACCAAGAACTGACTTTTATATTTGGACATTCGACAGATTGGTGAA
>NW_011434941.1:0-604 GCF_000754665.1 Bison bison bison
CTCTAAAGGTGCTTGGTCAGGAGCCACCCTCCAAAAGCATTAGATAAAGTTGCATTCCTACAGAGCAAAGGTGTGGTGGGCTATAACAAGAAAAAGAATTAACTCAAGGGTCCCAGGTTACAAACATTAAAGCTACTACTTACACCAATTATATTAATCAATATACTGCCAGGGACACAGCAGGTAAGGGATATGGAAACTTAGCGGCAAACATTGGCCCAAAAAGTGAAAAACCCTTCACCAATACAATTTCTAATCAATCTTTTAACTGCTCAAAGGAATCTGTATTTAGACAGTTTAGAACATCTCCCTCCTCTCACAGTTGGGAGGCTCTGAACAATCACATGTGGCCGGAAAAACCTATTCAGGCAGGCTAGAGGATTTCCAAAGGAGTTTGTAGGTTGAAACACTGTCACACTCAGGAATTATTAACTGGAGCTGTAAGCTAACTCTTTTCTCAGAGAGGTAGTGGGGGACAGCCCCCCGTAAAGTCAGAGGTGTAGGTGAAAGCACAAAGCAGAAAGTAGGCAGACTCTGGTTTTGGGGGAGATGTTCGAGAATTTCCGAGGGGGACTCCTGAGGCTCGATCCCGCTTTGCGTATGC
>NW_011434942.1:0-682 GCF_000754665.1 Bison bison bison
CCAAAACTATGTTGAATAGTAATGGTGAAAGTGGGCACCCTTGTCTTGTTCCTGACTTTAGAGGAAATGCTTTCAATTTTTCACCATTGAGGATAATGTTTGCTGTGGGTTTGTCATATATAGCTTTTATTATGTTGAGGTATGTTCCTTCTATTCCTGCTTTCTGGAGAGTTTTTATCATAAATGGATGTTGAATTTTGTCAAAGGCTTTCTCTGCATCTATTGAGATAATCATATGGTTTTTATTTTCAATTTGTTAATGTGGTATATTACATTGATTGACTTGTGGATATTGAAGAATTCTTGCATCCCTGGGATAAAGCCCACTTGGTCATGGTGTATGATCTTTTTAATGTGTTGTTGGATTCTGATTGCTAGAATTTTGTTAAGGATTTTTGCATCTATGTTCATCAGTGATATTGGCCTGTAGTTTTCTTTTTTTGTGGGATCTTTGTCAGGTTTTTGGTATTAGGGTGATGGTGGCCTCATAGAATGAGTTTGGAAGTTTACCTTCCTCTGTAATTTTCTGGAAGAGTTTGAGTAGGATAGGTGTTAGCTCTTCTCTAAATTTTTGGTAGAATTCAGTCTGTGAAGCCGTCTGGACCTGGGCTTTTGTTGCTGGAGTATTTTTGATTACAGTTTCAATTTCCGTGCTTGTGATGGGTCTGTTAAGTATTTTCTA
>NW_011434943.1:0-527 GCF_000754665.1 Bison bison bison
CTGGGCTGGGATTTTACCAACATTAAATTATCTTGAGTAATGTGAAAGATCAGACCTGCAAACGGTACTCTAGAGTCAACGAACTGATATTTAGTTGGTCCCTCGAATAAGAGAGCTGGGCCAGTGGTTCATGGCTGTTCATCCATTCTAGCTGAATTGAATGTACTTTGTTAGCTAACATTTTGAGTATCCACATTTTCGAAGATTTCCTGAGCCTTCTAATCATTCATATATTGCTCTGTATAACAGAGGTGGACTCAGTGGTAAAGAGTCCTCGTGCAATGCAGGAAGTAGCAGAAGATGTGGATTTGATCCCCTTGAGCTACGGAAGATCCCCTGGAGGAGGACATGGCTAACCCCTCCAGGATTCTTGCCTGGAGAATTCCATAGACAGAGGAGCCTGGTGGGCTTGCCATCTATGGGGTTGCAAAGAGTCAGACATGACTTAAAACAATTTAGCATGCATGCATGCATAAACAGCAGGTGCCAGGCATACTGAAATTACCAGTGGATGGTATCTATAGACT
>NW_011434944.1:0-513 GCF_000754665.1 Bison bison bison
AGGCCGGTCTCACGACGACATTCCAGACGTGGCCTCGTGGGTGGTTCCACTTTCCGAAGGACCCCGATTTCCCGGTCCCCTCTTGATAAGTACCCGATGCCCGGACACCTCTGCGAACTGCACCCTGTGAGTGAAGTCAACAAGGAGGGGAGTGACTCGCACGTGCATCGTCCAGAAAAAACCCCCAGGTTCCAAATACAGCTCGACAAGTGGCCTCTCTCCCCAGGGACACCTCGAGAGGCAAGCGGAGTTCCATGCCTCAACCCAAGACGAGGCCTGTCTCTCCTGTCCCAAGTCTGCAGGGACCCTGCGATCGGAGTCTGAAATCAGAGGAACCCTGAGGTTCCTGCCTCAACTGGAGATGAGGCCCTCTTCCAATGCACCAAACCCAGTGGAGTCCCGAGAGGCCCCTCCCAACTCCAGTTTCCCTGACTTCTCAGAGCCACCATGAGAAGCCCCCTGAGGTCACCTGAAGAAGTCGAGGGAACCCAGGGTCTCCTGCCTCAACCTGAG
>NW_011434945.1:0-507 GCF_000754665.1 Bison bison bison
ATACTTTTATAATTTTTGTGATTTTGTTTCATTTTTTAATATTGTATTTTTGAGAGTCTAACCTCTACTCTAGATTTTTTAAGCTTTGCTTTTTTGGTATTGGTTATCAATTTTGTACCTTTAAGAATCCAATCTTCGGTACCCATTTTTACTTAGGAGTGTGATTACTGGCTTGACTATCCTCTCCCCCTTTTGACTCTCCTTTTATCTGCCAGGTCATTTCTATCTCCTCCCTCTCCCTTCTCTACCCAACTCTGTGAATCTCTTTGGGAATTCTGGGCTGTGAAGAACATTTAGGGAACTGACTACTGGCTAGATCTGTCTCTCTCCTTTTGATTCCCCCTCTTCTCCTCCAGGTCACCTCTATCTCCTTCCTCCCTCTTCTCTTCTTTGTGTAACTCTGTGAACCTCTCTGGGTGTTCCAGACTGTGGAGAGCACATAGGGAATTGATTACTGGAAAGATTGCTCTCTCCCCTTTTAATCCTCTCTTCTCCTCCTGGTCACCT
>NW_011434946.1:0-506 GCF_000754665.1 Bison bison bison
GGCGGATTCATTTTGATATTTGGCAAAACTAATGTAATTTTGTAAAGTTTAAAAATAAAAAATTAGGGGAAGGCGCCAAGATGGCGGAGGAGTAGGACGGGGAAAACACTTTCTCCCCCACAAATTCATCAAAAGAGCATTTAAACGTCGAGTAAATTCCACAAAACAACTTCTGAATGCCGGCAGAGGACATCAGGCACCCAGAAAAGCAACCCAACTCCTCGAAAGGAGGTAGGAAAAAATATTAAAGACAATAAAAGAGACAAAAGAGGGAGGGACGGACTTCTGTCCCCGGGAAGGGAGTCTTAAAAAGAGAGAAGTTTCCAAACACCAGGAAACCTTCTCACTGCCGAATCCGTGCCGAGCTTTGGAAGCACAGAGGGACAACGATAAACAGGGAGAAAAAAACTAAATAAAACAATTAAAAACCTCGGACAGGAATTGCGAGCCCTACGGTAACTCCTCCGAGCGGAGAAGCAGCGCAGACGCCTGCATCCGCCATTAGC
>NW_011434947.1:0-528 GCF_000754665.1 Bison bison bison
CACCATTTTAACCAAGTGTACAGTTGAAGAACGTTAAGTACAGTCATACTATGCTACAAGATCAAAGTATTTCTTTAAGTCCTGTGTGCTACCATAGAACAAAATGATGGCTGTGAAGTCTAGGTTGAAAAGGGAGGGAAAGGAAGAGAAAGGAAGGTAGGTAAAATGATAGAGGCAATGGTAACAGCTTTGGCTTGGAATGAGTGAATCCAGTACTCAGCCCTTAAAACCCTGCCTGGCTTTGGCTAAGTGTTTTTTTTTTTTTTCTTCTAATTTTATTTTATTTTTAATCTTTACATAATTGTATTAGTTTTGCCAAATATCAAAATGAATCCGCCACAGGTATACATGTGTTCCCCATCCCGAACCCTCCTCCCTCCTCCCTCCCCATACCAACCCTCTGGCCGTCCAGTGCACCAGCCCCAAGCATCCAGCATCGTGCATCGAACCTGGACTGGCAACTCGTTCCTACATGGTATTTTACATGTTTCAATGCCATTCTCCCAAATCTTCCCACCCTCTCCCTCT
>NW_011434948.1:0-691 GCF_000754665.1 Bison bison bison
TACTGGAATGGGTTGCCATTTCCTCCTCCAAGGGATCTTCCCAACCCAGAAATAGAACCTGTGTCCCCTGTCTCCTGCTTGGCAGGTGGATCATTACCACTGAGCCACCTGGGAAGCCCTTAGTATGAGGTAGGTGGTTACATTATTATTATTTTTTCTGTGTACTTATTTAAAGAACTCATTCAATTTCCTACAAATAGTACAATTTCCTCTCACTTCACTGCAGTGGAATATTTCTTACACATAACATAACTTTGTAAAGTATTAATATATGTTTGTCTGGCTTCTGTTTTATTCTGTTTTACTGGTCCTTTTTGTTTCTTCCTATTTTTACACTAATGCTTCACAATCTTATTTACCAATGGTTTATAAGAGCCTTGATATCTGGTGGTAAATGATGATGATACCAGCAATTGAGATACAAATGGTTTTGCTTTATAGAATCTTTTCTTATGTTATTAAGTGGAAGAATTACTTGAGTATTGGTTAGTGTTAGTTGTTCAGTCTTGTCTGACTTTGCAACCCCATGAGTTGTAGCTCACCAGGCTCCTCTGTCCATGGGGTTCTCCAGGTGAGAATACTGGAGTGAGTAGACCTTCCTTTCTCCAGAGGATCTTCCTTACCCAGGGTCTCTTACATTGCAAGCAGATTCTTTACTGTCTCAGCCACCAGGGATTTATCTTCTTGCTAA
>NW_011434949.1:0-662 GCF_000754665.1 Bison bison bison
GGGACAGGAGAGTCAGGCCTCGTCTTGGGTTGAGGCATGGAACTCCGCTTGCCTCTCGAGGTGTCCCCGGGGAGAGAGGCCACTTGTCGAGCGGTATTTGGAACCTGGGGGTCTTTTCCGGACGATGCACGGGCGAGTCACTGCCCCTTCGTGTTGACTTCATTCACAGGGTGGAGTTCGGAGAGGTGTCAGGGCATCGGGTTCTTACCAAGTGGGGACCGGGAAATCGGGGTCCTTCGCAATGTGGAAGCACCCACGAGGCCACGTCTGGAATGTCGTCGTGAGACCGCCCTCATCCTGAGGTGCGACCGGAAGGTCGGGAACCCCTTCCAGACAAAGCAGGGGAGTCGACCCTCCTGTCGAGATCAGGAGGGTAGAAGGGGCTCAGAGGAAGTGGTGCCGGAAAACCTCGGTGTTCCTCTCCATGGAGACTGGGATGCCGGGGAACTTTGTGGGGGCGCATCAAGGGTGCCAAGTATCGTTTCGATCTCCAATTCCTAACGTGGGACTTCTCCTGAGACGCTGTAGCGGGAAAGGGCTTCATCTTGCGATGACGGGGGAACCACGTGGTTTTTCTCGAGTTGCGGCGGGATTCTCGAGTTACGACGGGGAATTCGGGATGCCTCTTGTGTTGGCCCAGGGAAGTCCAGTCTTCCATTCGA
>NW_011434950.1:0-548 GCF_000754665.1 Bison bison bison
AAGGATTAGACTACCCACTCCAATATTCTTGGGCTTCCCTGATAGCTCAGTTGGTAAAGAATCTGCCTGCAATGCAGGAGACCCTGGTTTGCTTCCTGGGTTGGGAAGATCCACTGGAGAAAGGATAGGCTACCCACTCCATTATACTTAGGCTTCCCTTGTGGCTCAGCTAGTAAAGAATCCACCTGCAATGCGGGAGACCTGGGTTCAATCCCTGGGTTGGGAGAAAACCCTGGAGAAGGGAAATACCCACTCCAGTATTCTGACCTGGAGAATTCCTTGGGGTAGCAAAGAGTCAGAGATGACTGAGTGACTTTCACTTCACCCTCCCTAAAAGTGAAAGCAATAAAAGTCAATAGAGTCATAGATTTTGAAAGGAAAAAAATGTTTATTTATTGACTTCTCCAAAAATCATACAAGTATTTTGGAATGTGTTCTGAGATTGTCACTGTATATGACACTTTGAATACATTGTATTCAAATGTATGGGGAAGGCATTTGAAAAATATGTACAAATGCATCTAGAAAAAGGTGGGTCTCTGCTTCTG
>NW_011434951.1:0-623 GCF_000754665.1 Bison bison bison
AAGAGGCTGAAGAATTCAGCCAGAAGGTAAGAGAAAGAACGACATGGTGAGACCAAGTTTCGGTGAACAAGGCCCGCACTTTATTTTTCAAAGTAGGTTTTATACCTTAAGTTATGCATAGAGGATAATGGGGGAAGGGTTAGAGTCTTGCAGCAAACCAGGCTTTCTTCCTGCAAACTTATCATATGCAAAAGCTTAGGTGATTTGCATCATCTTCTGGCCCGGAGGCCTGTTAACATTTTAAGACCTTTTCTTCAGAAAAACTTATTTTTCTCTAAAGGTGGTTGGTCAGGAGCCACCCTCCAAAAAAGCATTAGATAAAGTTGCATTCCTACAGAGCAAAGGTGTGGTGGGCTATAACAAGAAAAAGAATTAACTCAAGGGTCCCAGGTTACAAACATTAAAGCTACTACTTACACCAATTATATTAATCAATACACTGCCAGGGACACAGCAGGTAAGGGATATGGAAACTGAGCAGCAAAACAATGGCCCAACAAGTGAAAAACCATTCACCAATACAATTTCAATCAATCTTTTAACTACTCAAAAGATCTGTGTTTAGACAGTTTAGAACATCTCCTGCCTCTCACAGTTGGGAGGCTCTGAACAATCACATGTGG
>NW_011434952.1:0-551 GCF_000754665.1 Bison bison bison
AAATATAAGAGTTTCCATAATCTTTCTTCATTATGCAGTACAGGAGCAGGTAACAAGATGAGTGGCTTCCAAAAACAAGCAGATAGACTGCATTAGCCCTTATAGAGAAACACAGAGTGCCTGTAGGTAGAACAAAAAGAGGAACTGAAGGTTGTGTACCACAAAGATAGAGGGACCCTTTCTTACATGTGAGAAGCTGCAGCAAGAATTTACCACACATATAGGGTTGGGATCAGTGGAGAAATAACTCCAGAAAGAATGAAGAGACGGAGCCAAAGCAACACCACACCCAGCTGTAGATGTGATTGGTGATGGAAGTAAAGTTTGATGCTGTAAAGAGCAATATTACATAGGAACCTGGAATGTTAAGTCCATGAATAAAGGCAAATTGGAAGTGGTCAAACAGGAGATGGCAAGAGTAAACATCAACATTTTAGGAATCAGTGAACTAAAATGGACTGGAATGGGTGAATTTAATTCAGATGATCATTATATCAACTACTGTTGGGCAAGAATCCACTAGAAGAAATGGAGTATCCATCATAGTCAAC
>NW_011434953.1:0-618 GCF_000754665.1 Bison bison bison
GGAACATTGGCTTCTGGACACAAGCCTAGATGAGGTCTATTGGCCCTGCAGTCACTCGAGAGCAATCCCCAGCTTTCCTTCGCAACTCGAATGGAAGATTGGACTTCCCTGGGCCAACACAAGAGGCATCCCGAATTCCCCGTCGTAACTCGAGAATCCCACCGCAATTCGAGAAAAACCACGTGGTTGCCCCGTCATCGCAAGATGAAGCCCTTTCCCGCTACAGCGTCTCAGGAGAAGTCCCACGTTAGGAATTGGAGGTCGAAACGGTACTTGGCACCCTTGATGCGCCCCCACAAAGTTCCCCGGCATCCCGGTCTCCTTGGAGAGGAACACCGAGGTATTCCGGCTCCACTTCCTCCGAGCCCCTTCTACCCTCCTGATCTCCACAGGAGGGTCGACTCCCCTGCTTTGTCTGGAAGGGGTTCCCGACCTTCCGGTCGCACCTTAGGATGAGGCCGGTCTCACGACGACATTCCAGACGTGGCCTCGTGGGTGCTTCCACATTGCGAAGCACCCCGATTTCCCGGTCCCCTCTTGGTAGAACCCGATGCCCGGACACCTCTCCGAACTCCACCCTGTGAATGAAGTCAACACGAAGGGCAGTGACTCGCCCGT
>NW_011434954.1:0-614 GCF_000754665.1 Bison bison bison
ACTACCATCACCATCACTACCATCACCATCACTAACAGCAGCACCATCCCCATCACCATCACCACCACCACCACCACCATGACTAACACCACCACCATAACCACAGAACCACTGTCACTGCCACCTCCAGCTCACATTTTTTCATGCCCTAGGCTAAAATAAAATATTCACAAGTACTTAGCAAACCTGAGATTGTAGTATTCTGGGATTCTGAGAGTCTAACCATCATTCCAGATTGAATTTCTTCAAAAACATTCTAATACTAGAACTTTAACCAAAATTTACCATTTTAGCAAACAATTTTAAATGCAATCTTAAAACAAATGATCTAACCAGATTTATATAGTACTCTAATATTCTAACACAAAAAGTTACTTTAGCTACAAGTATGCCTGTATGCCAGTCAAGAAGCAACAGTTAGAACCGGACATGGAACAATGGACTGGTTCCAAATTGGGAAAGGAGTACGTCAAGGCTGTATATTGTCTTCTCTTATTTAACTTATATGCAGAGTACATCTTGTGAAATGCCCGACTGGATGAAGCATAAGCTGGAATCAAGATTGCAGGGATAAATATCAATAATGATATGCAGATAGACACCTCCCTTATGGC
>NW_011434955.1:0-704 GCF_000754665.1 Bison bison bison
TGAGGTCTATTGGCCCTGCAGTCACTCGAGAGCAATCCCCAGCTTTCCTTCGCAACTCGAATGGAAGATTGGACTTCCCTGGGCCAACACAAGAGGCATCCCGAATCCCCGTCGTAACTCGAGAATCCCGCCGCAACTCGAGAAAAACCACGTGGTTGCCCCGTCATCGCAAGATGAAGCCCTTTCCCGCTACAGCGTCTCAGGAGAAGTCCCACGTTAGGAATTGGAGGTCGAAACGGTACTTGGCACCCTTGATGCGCCCCCACAAAGTTCCCCGGCATCCCGGTCTCCCTGGAGAGGAACACCGAGGTTTTCCGGCACCACTTCCTCTGAGCCCCTTCTACCCTCCTGATCTCCACAGGAGGGTCGACTCCCCTGCTTGGTCTGGAAGGGGGTTCCCGACCTTCCGGTCGCACCTCAGGATGAGGCCGGTCTCACGACGACATTCCAGACGTGGCCTCGTGGGTGCTTCCACGTTGCGAAGCACCCCGATTACCCGGTCCCCTCTTGGTAAGAACCCGATGCCCGGACACCTCTCCGAATTCCACCCTGTGAATGAAGTCAACACGAAGGGGCAGTGACTCGCCCGTGCGTCGTCCGGAAAAACCCCCAGGTTCCAAATACAGCTCGACAAGTGGCCTCTACTCCCCGGGGACACCTCGAGAGGCAAGCAAGAGTTCCATGCCTCAACCCAAGACGAGGCC
>NW_011434956.1:0-571 GCF_000754665.1 Bison bison bison
TACACACACACACACACACACACACACACACACACACACACACACTTGAGTGTGGTCTTTGGAAATACTTGTGTTCGTAGTTGCTGGGTTGAGCCCAACTTTAATACAACCCATGGACTGCGGCCCATCAGCCTCCTCTGTCCGTGGCATTTCCCAGGCGAAGGATACTGGGAGTGGGTTGCCATTTCCTTCTCCGGCGGGATCTTCCCAACCCAGGGATCAAACCCCAGTCTCCTGCGCGCGGATGCCTTGCCATCTGAACCAGGACATTGCTAATTCCCTAGGCAAAATACAAAGAATAGAGCTCGTGTTCTACTAAATGGAAAGATGATTTTAGAAACAGAAGCTGTCCTTTGTTGGTATCTTTGAATCTTTATGTAGTTTTCGTTGATTTTTACTGTTAAGGCTAACTGAACAAGGCAAGAGAGAAACCCCAGAATTGAAAAGCAATTGACGGTTTTGAAAGAAACATGTGCAGGTGAAGCTCTCTTCCTTTTTGAGAGATGGTTAAATGCAAAATCTTGATTCAACACATATGACTTTTGTGCACTTTATTTCAAATCTCCATGAC
>NW_011434957.1:0-607 GCF_000754665.1 Bison bison bison
TACTTATCCTGAAATTCACCATTTCCAACAGTATCATTTCTTTTCAGCCAGAAGAACTTTCTTTGGTCTTTTCTTACTGTGCAGTTCTCCTGATGATGCATTTTCTTAGTTATCTGAATTGTTTTTAATTTGTCTTTATTCTTGAAGGATATTTTCACCGTGTATGAAATCCTGGGTTGACAATTCACTTCTCACAGCAATTTAAGGATGTTGTTTCACTGTCTCCTGGTCTCTGTGGTTTACTTTAAAAAAAAAAATTTATTTGACTGCCCTGGGTCTTAGTTGCTGCCCTTGGGATCTTTAGTCGCAGCATGCAAACTCTTAGTTGCATAACGTGGGATCCAGTTCCCCAACCAGGGATTGAACCTGGCCCCCTGCAATGGGAGCACGGAGTCTGAGCCACTGGACTCTGGTGTTTCTGATAAGAAGTTAGTAGGAACTGCAAGAGAAGGTTGGTTCTGTTGCCCACAGGAGGTCGTGTCTACATACATATATGAGTTTACACACCAGAAAGAATCTGTTATCTTTGCTGACAATGATGTGCAGCATTTAAAACTCTATAAAAATTTAGACCTAACTTAACTCTGGCTCAGTAAAGATTTTAGTT
>NW_011434958.1:0-523 GCF_000754665.1 Bison bison bison
GCGACGGGTATCTCTTGGAGCTCACTGGGTGGACTCAAGGGAGTCAAGCCTCCTGAGGCGTTTGGAGAAAGGTAGGGAGATTGGTCTCTAGGCCATGCAGGAGACGAAGGCCCTCATCTCTCGATGACGGGGGAATCTCGGGGTTGTTCTCGAGCGGCGGCCCCAGTGTGCGGTTTCTCACGAGGTACGACGGCGAGGTCAGTGAGCCTCTCGTGCGGCGCCAGGGAAGTCGGATCTCCATGCGAGTGGCGAGGGGGAGCGCGTCACTGGTCCCGAGCCACGGTAGGGGAATCTGGCCTCGAGACGCTTTGAAGAAGGTCTCTCGAGGTCTTTTTTCGAGTTGAAGCAGGAAACTCTGGGTTCCCTCGACTTGTGCAGGTGACCTCAGGGGGCTTCTCATGGTGGCTCTGAGAAGCCAGGGAAACTGGAGGTGGGAGGGGGCCTCTCGGGACCCCACTGGGTTTGGTGCATTGGAAGAGGGCCTCATTTCCAGTTGAGGCAGTAACCGCAGGGTACCTCTGAT
>NW_011434959.1:0-568 GCF_000754665.1 Bison bison bison
CTGGCTTCAGAGTCAAAATCTGGTTGTATAATTTGTAAGATGGGTGATTATGAACACATTTCTTAATGCTCCCAAGACTTGGGGTCCTTGATTATTAAGTAAGAATAGAAAAACCAAAGAGGTTGTTATGAAGATCAAAAGTGTTAAATAAAAGAGGACACAGCATAAGACAAAGCTTCATACTTGTTAGGCAAGCCTCTAAGGACTGTCATGGCACAGTCAGACTTCAGCTTCGAAGATGACACAGGCTGGCCCATGGGAAATGTCATAAAGGAAAGCTTTGGGTCCAAGAAATCCATGGGACTCTATCAAATTCTTGCCTTCAGCTTGGGAACCTAAGAGTAGAAAGGTGAGGAAAAGGGCAAAGCTGGAGCTACCACTGCTTCCATTGCACATGAATGCATCATGCTAGTTAGAACCTATGCTAGTCAAAACCCAGTGAGTTTTCTCATTCAGATCAGATCAGATCAGTCGCTCAGTCATGTCTGACTCTTTGCGACCCCATGAATCGCAGCACGCCAGGCCTCCCTGTCCATCACCAACTCCCGGAGTTCACCCAGACTCACAT
>NW_011434960.1:0-661 GCF_000754665.1 Bison bison bison
GCTAATGTAATTTTAGTACCTTTGAGAGGGGAGTTCTCAACTTACATTTTTGTCCACGCTACACTTTGTGTGGGATCTTAGTTCCCCAATCAGGGATTAAAACCCATGACCCCTGCAGAAGGGTGGAGTCTTAACTACTGGGCCCCTGGGGAAGTCCACTCTTAACTTTAGACTGAACTGGCAGGATTCCAACGTGCCTTAGCATGTTTCCAGCTGTAGCGTGAGGCTGAAAGGAGTTATCGGCCCTGAAGTCAAGCATGAGGTTGAAAGTGCCCCTTTGGCCCTGCCCTGCAGCTGCTGTTGGAACACCTGGGGGTACTGGTTTCCCGGTACGTTCCATCCCTCTGGATTACAGTGGGCAAGTGGCAGGCACAGTCCCCAGCTAACATGACCAGTGAGGTGGAGGTGCTCAGGGCACTGAAATTGCGTTTGAGCACCACAAGGCCCTGGACGAGAAGGTACCAGCCACCCATCCATCCTGGATTTGTACACTTAGTGCCTTGTTTTGACCTCACCGATTGCCTGGAAGTGCTGTGTTCCTTCCCTGTCAAAACAAGGCTAAGGCTTCCTTTCCCCCTTAGAGACCCTCCTACGGCTCTCTAAGCCACGAGTAAGACCTGACTAAGGAGATCGCACTCAGGAAGTCATAGAAAAGCAGTCA
>NW_011434961.1:0-584 GCF_000754665.1 Bison bison bison
TCCGTGAGTATTGCCTGCTGAGTTGCGTGATTCCTGCCAGCTCAGCTCCATGATTATTGCCTGCTGCGCTGCGCGATTCCAGACTGCTAGCTTCTTGATTATTGGCTGCTGAGCTGCCTGATTCCTGCCTGCTCTGCTTCTTGATTATTGCCTGCTGAGCTGCGTGATTCGTGCCTGCTCAGCTCCTTGATTACTGTCTGCTGAGCTGCGTGATTCCTGCCTGCTCAGCTCCAGGAGTTATTGTCTGCTGGGCTGCAGATTCGTGTCTGCTCAGTCACGGGTGTCTAAGTCCTGCTGAGTCACGTGTTTAGAGTCTGCTTAGCCACTTAATGGGCAGTCTGCTCAGCTCCTTGATTTTTGCCAGCTGAACTGCGAGATTCGTGCCTGCTCAGCTCCTTGATCTTTGCCTGCTGAGCTGTGTGATTCCTGCCTGCTCAGCTCCATGAGTATTGCCTGCTGAGCTGCATGATTGGTGTCTGCTGAGCTGCACCATTTGTGTCTGCTGAGCTGCACCATTGGTGTCTGCTGATCTGCCCAATTGTGTCAGCTCAGTCACGGGTGTAGAGCCTGCTGCGTCACGTGTT
>NW_011434962.1:0-551 GCF_000754665.1 Bison bison bison
CTGAGCTGCGTGATTCCTGCCTGGTCACCTGCTTGATTATTGCCAGTTGAACAGCATGATTTGTCACTGCTGAGCTCCATGGTAATTGCCTGCTGATTGCGTGGTTTGTGTCTGCTCAGCTCTTTGAGTATTGCCTCCTGAGGTCCCTGTTCGGGCGCCACCTGCCGGGCACCAGCCCCTGCTGATCCAGGGTTTTCAAAGGAGAGATGGCCTAGGTTACTATTTATATGCTAATCAGAGATGTCAAGAATAATAGTGTGAGGATAGCTCAGTAGGAAAATTCGGTGGAGAAGACAGACTGAGTAGCTTGGTTTACGCGGGAGACTAATCAAACTTCAAGACAAGAAGTTTGCACCACTTCTGAAGGCTGCAGGTGCCCTCTCGAATAGCGGAAGGTGCCTCACCCCTATACACCTTCTCGAGCGGGTCTTAGCAGCCCAGGCATAATAGTAAGCGTTTTGGTTCCGCGCTCCAGATGGAGACTCAGCTGGAAGTTAAAGGCAGAATGACAATTAACTTTATGAATTGGACGTGTAAGTTAACTCTTACAC
>NW_011434963.1:0-664 GCF_000754665.1 Bison bison bison
GCCATTGGTAGAAATTTATAATTGAATGAACATACAACTCAAAATAAAGTTAACTATTGGAAGTTGGCCTATGGAGGACCAAAACTTCTTGTAATAAAAAGAACCATCTCTGAAAACAAAGAAAAGAAATTAAGTGCTCAAGGGATGTGACTCTAATTTTCCGAGTTCAGCAGGGACTGTTTTGTTGAACTTGGTATGGCCAAAGACTATTATGTCCTCAAATAGGTTAGGTGCTTGACACTTTAAAATCCAACATCATTCATTTTTTAAGTATGTACCTATTTGTTTAAGGAACGGTTCAATAAATGGAAGAATGCTCATTTTAAGGAGACTGCACCACAGCCGTTTCGGGGTGCAGCCATTGCAGTCAGCATGCTTGGTCCATTTCATTAATACTGTATTTCAGAATAGGGTGTCTTCACTGCCAGGGCTACTGACACTCAGCAGTTTTGCACTCCAGGAAAGCCTCAGCACAACAGGGCAGATGTTCTTGGTTTCCAATGGGCCATCCACATGGCCCAGCAATCCTACCATACTTATCCTTGAAGGATAAACCTTCAGTCTCTCCAAACCCCTGTTTACTACTTCCTTATTTTACACAGACAGCCACACCTCCTACTTTATTAGTAGGAAAAAAAAGAAAAAGGGAAACAGAACAGAGCCT
>NW_011434964.1:0-617 GCF_000754665.1 Bison bison bison
CTTCTGGACACAAGCCTAGATGAGGTCTATTGGCCTTGCAGTCACTCGAGAGCAATCCCCAGCTTTCCTTCGCAACTCGAATGGAAGATTGGACTTCCCTGGGCCAACCAAGAGGCATCCTGAATTCCCCGTCGTAACTCGAGAATCCCGCCGCAACTCGAGAAAAACCACGTGGTTCCCCCATCATCGCAAGATGAAGCCCTTTCCCCCTACAGCGTCTCAGGAGAAGTCCCACGTTAGGAAATGGAGGTCGAAACGGTACTTGGCACCCTTGATGCGACCCACAAAGTTCCCCGACATACTGGTCTACCTGGAGAGGAACACCGAGGTTTTCTGGCACCCTTCCTCTGAGCCTCTTCTACCCTCCTGATCTCGATAGGAGGTTCGACTCCCCTGCTTTGTCGGGAAGGGGTTCCCGACCTTCCGGTCGCACCTCAGGATGAGGCCGGTCTCACGACGACCTTCCAGACGTGGCCTCGTGCGTGCTTCCACATTCCGAAGGACCCCGATTTCCCGGTCCCCTCTTGATAAGAACCCGATGCCCGGACACCTCTCCGAACTCCACCCTGTGAATGAAGTCAACACGAACGGGCAGTGACTCGCCCGTGCATCGTCCA
>NW_011434965.1:0-564 GCF_000754665.1 Bison bison bison
CTTCCAGCTGAGTCTCCATCTGGAGCGCGGAACCCACCACGCTTACTAATTATGCCTGGCCTGCTAAGACCCACTCGAGAAGGTGTCTAGGGTGAGGCACCTTTCGCTATTCGAGAGGGCGCCTGCGGCCTACGTAAGTGGTGCAAACTTCTTGTCTTGAAGTTTGATTGGTCTTCCGCGTAAACCAAGCTACTCACTCTCTTTTCTCCACCGAATTTTCCTACTGAGCTCTCCTCATACTATTATTCTTGACATCTCTGATTAGCATATAAACAGTCGCCTAGGCCATCTCTCCTTCGAATACCCTGGATCAGTAGGGGCTGGTCCCCAGCAGGTGGCGACCGAACAGGGACCTCAGGAGGCAATACTCAAAGAGCTGAGCAGACACGAACCACGCAACCAGCAGGCAATAAGCATGGAGCTCAGCAGTGACGAATCATGCTGCTCAACTGGCAATAATCAAGCACGTGACCAGGCAGGAATCACGCAGCTCAGCTGGCAATTGTCAAGCAGATGAGCCGGCAGGAATCGACGCAGCTCAGATGGCAATGTCATGCAGATGAG
>NW_011434966.1:0-509 GCF_000754665.1 Bison bison bison
GTGGGTTATAACTTTCCTTCCAAGGAGTAAGCGTCTTTTAATTTTATGGCTGCAATCACCATCTGCAGTGATTTTGGAGCCCCCAAAAATAAAGTCTGACACTGTTTCCACTGTTCCCCCATCTATTTGCCATGAAGTGATGGGACCAGATGCCATGATCTTCGTTTTCTGAATGTTGAGCTTTAAGCCAACTTTTTCACTCTCCTCTTTCAGTTCCATCAAGAGGTTTTTTAGTTCCTCTTCACATTCTGCCATAAGGGCGGTGTCATCTGTATATATGAGGTTATTGATATTTCTCCTGACAATCTTGATTCCAGCTTGTGCTTCCTCCAGCCCAGCGTTTCTCATGATGTACTCTGCATATAAGTTAAATAAGCAGGGTGACAATATACAGCCTTGGCATACTCTTTTTCCTATTTGGAACCAGTCTGTTGTTCCATGTCCAGTTCTAACTGTTGTTTCCTGGCCTGCATACAGATTTCTCAAGAGGCAGGTCAGGTGGTCTGATA
>NW_011434967.1:0-638 GCF_000754665.1 Bison bison bison
ATAAGTGAGTGACTTTTTCAGTTTGCAGCTACAAAGACAAGTATTACTACTAGCTTAGTGTATGACATTGATTGGAGCATTTGCACTGTTTGGCAATTCTAAAGTTTGACGGACACTGACTGTGGAGACATTTTTTCTGTTACCAAGTCCTTTTGTTTCGAGGCTGCTGCCGTTCATGTTTGTCCTGTCCTTTGTGGTTTTGTCCGTTTCCTTAAGCTTTTACTGGAAATGTGAATAAGCAAAGAAATCACTTGTGTAACTTGCCAAGAAATGCACATTTCATAGTTTTAAATCTGTAATGAGCAATAAAAAGAAAAAGCCCTAAAATATGTATCTAAGAACATCTTAAGGACAGGTTTTTGGTGCTGCTATTTTTATAATGAAGAATTTAAGTTTTTCCTCTCCTGGACTCCATAAAATCCTAATTTCTAAACAATTCCAATTCAGATTACCTAGTCTTTTTTTAAGAAGGGAAAGGGAACCATCACTGCAGGTTTGCGGCTTGTGTGTTAGAACTTTCAGTTAGCCCAGGTCCTGGGTGGCACCGTGAACTGTGGGAAATGGTTTCCTCTGAATTGGGAGAAATGCTTGGCCTGGCTTCACTAAGGCTGGTGGGACTGCTTTAGCTGGTGCAGGCG
>NW_011434968.1:0-572 GCF_000754665.1 Bison bison bison
GTGCACGCACTGATCAGGTGGCTGATCAGGAACTGACCCCCTGACCGCGCATGCAGTGATCACGTGGCTGGTCGTTCACTGGTCACGTGTTTATCATATGGTGATCAAGTGACTGAGAGGCGCTGATCTCGTGACTGTGCCGTCAGTGATCACGTGGCTGAGCAGGCACTGATATCGTGACTGAGCATGCACTGATCATGTGCCGGGAGCCGGGGAGGCATTCCACTCTGGACAAAGGTCATGAGCAAGGAGGCTCGGCATACGCAAATGCGGGATCGAGCCTCAGGAGTCCACCCGGATATTCTCGAGCATCTCCCCCCCAAAAAAACCAAGTCTGCCTCCTGTATTGCTTTGTGCTCTCACCTCTGATTTCACTGGGGGCTGTCCCCCACACCATCTCGCTCTCTCTGTCAAAGGTTAACTTACAGCTCCAATTCAGAAAGTTCCTGTCATTCTTCCCTTAATTCCAGCTGAGTCTCCATCTGGAGCGCGGAACCCACCACGCTTACTAATTATGCCTGGGCTGCTAAGACCCACTCGAGAAGGTGTCTAGGGTGAGGCACCTTTCGCTA
>NW_011434969.1:0-703 GCF_000754665.1 Bison bison bison
GAAAAACGCATTGCTTAGCTCAAGGTTTGTCTGGGAAATTCTTACACATCAGGAGATGGCTCCGAGGTGGATTTCTACAAAGAACATCCATGCAAAGGACAAGCCTGCACAGCTCTGTGCACATCTGCCCCCTCCCCCCTCACAGCCAGCAGCATTTCCAAGTGACCTCCTAAGGCCTTCACCAAACTACAGGGGCACCTCTGGGCTTCCTGTTTCCCTCATTTTTCGGAATCTTTTCTAAAAAAAAGAAAACAAAAAACAAGTTAAAAAAAAAAAACCGACACATTTCTTCGTACAATGCCACAGTGGAAGGAATACAGGCCTTCAATATTAAGACCTAAATTTGCAAAAAACTTAGGAGCTTGGTTTTTTGTTTTGTTTTGTTTGAATCAAACCACCACATCATTTACAATTTTTACACGTTCTAATTATTCGGTTCCAAAACACCAAACTTGTACTGCACACGGTCCCCATGGAAAGGCCCCCTCAGCAGGACAGCCACAGATGCTGCCATGAAAGGGCAGCAGGGTGCCCTCCTCCCTTGTTGCTGCCTGGGCGGCCACCGGGTTTTGAAACCCATGCACCCTACTAAGTTTTTAGGGTGCAATTCGTGGACCCTTCCCTTTCCATCCCAGCAGGTGGTCAAGGGCCCCTGGCCTCAAAGTGCCAGAGCAGGGCTGGGCCAGCCGGCCAGAGATCAGGG
>NW_011434970.1:0-520 GCF_000754665.1 Bison bison bison
TTTTTTAAGGTAATCTCCACACTATTCTCCATAGTGGCTGTACTAGTTTGTCCATTCCCACCAACAGTGTAAGAGGGTCCCTTTCTCCACACCCTCTCCAGCATTTATTGCTTGTAGACTTTTGGATAGCAGCCATTCTGACTGGCGTGAAATGGTACCTCATAGTGGTTTTGATTTGCATTTCTCTGATAATGAGTGATGTTGAGCATCTTTTCATGTGTTTGTTAGCCATCTGTATGTCTTCTTTGGAGAAATGTCTATTTAGTTCTTTGGCCCATTTTTTGATTGGGTCATTTATTTTTATGGAATTGAGCTTTAGGAGTTGCTTGTATATTTTTGAGATTAGTTGTTTGTCTGTTGCTTCATTTGCTATTATTTTCTCCAATTCTGAAGGCTGTCTTTTCACCTTGCTTATAGTTTCCTTCGTTGTGCAGAAGCTTTTAAGTTTAATTAGGTCCCATTTGTTTATTTTTGCTTTTATTTCCAATATTCTGGGAGGTGGGTCATAGAGGATCCTGCT
>NW_011434971.1:0-636 GCF_000754665.1 Bison bison bison
TGAGTGCCGAAGAATTGATGCTTTTGAATTGTGGTGTTGGAGAAGACTCTTGAGAGTCCCTTGGACTTCAAGGAGATCCAACAAGTCAATCAGTCCTGAATATCCATTGGAAGGACTGATGCTGAAGCTGAAACTCCAATACTTTGGCCACCTGATGTGAAGAGCTGACTCCTTGGAAAAGATCCGGATGCTGGGAAAGATTGAAGGCAGAGGAGAAGGGGATGACAGAGGATGAGATGGTTGGATGGTATCACTGACTGGATGGATATGAATTTGAACAAGCTGTGAGAGTTGGTGATGGACAGGGAAGCCTGACATGCTGCAGTCTATGGGTCGCAAAGAGTTGGACACGACTGAACGACTGAACTGACTGACTGATTATTAATGTGTTATTAATGTAGGACTTCCCTAGTGGCTTGAAGGTAAAAAGAATCCACCTGTAATGAGACATGGGTTCTATCCCTGGGTTGGGAAGATCCCCTTGAGGAGAACATGGCAACCCACTTCAGTATTCTTGCCTGGAGAGTCCTCATGGACAGAGGAGCCTGGCAGGCAACAGTCCATGGTTTGCAAAGAGTCGGACGTGACTGACCGACTAAGCACATTATTACCGCAATTATATTTCACAGTAATAAC
>NW_011434972.1:0-588 GCF_000754665.1 Bison bison bison
CCAAATCAGTGAAATTATAAATGAAAAGAGAATTTACAATGGATGTCACAGAAATAACAAAAGATCATAGAGACTACTATGAATAGTTATATACCAACAAAGTTTGCCTAGACCTAGAAGAAAAAAGTTTGCTAGAAACATACAACTTACCAAGACTGAATTCATGAAAAATAGAAACTTTGAACAGACCAAAAACAAAGATTGAGCCAGTAATCATAAAGTTTCTAACAAAGAAACCCATGACTAGATGGTGTCATGGTGAACTATACCAAACCTTTAGAGAAGAATCAATGGCAATCCTCCTCAAACTTTAACAAAAAAGTGAAAAGAAGGGAATATCTCCAAACTCATTTTGCAAGGCCAACAAAGTCAGATAAGATCTTCTTCCAACAAGAAAAGAATGCTATAGGCCAGTATCTCTGATGAATATCAGTGCAAAAATTGTCAACAAGATACTAGCAGACCAAATTAAGCAACACAGTAAAAGTATCATAGAGTGTGATCAAATGGGATTTATCTGTGGAATGCAAGTTTGGTTCAGTATATGCATTTCAATATGTGCAATGTCATATATCACATTACTGGAAT
>NW_011434973.1:0-725 GCF_000754665.1 Bison bison bison
GTTGGAAATATAGTTTGTAAATAGTTTATTCTAGTCTGTAGCTTACTTTTTCAGCCTTTTAACAAAGTCTAGGAGACTAGAAGTCTTAAATTTTAACAAAGTCCAGTTTACCAAGTTTTTTTCCTTTTAGGGACTGCATTTTTGGTGTCGTTTCTAAGAATTCTTCAGTGGGTCTGCAAATTCTCTGAAGTTTTATAGCTTTATGTGTCTCACATTTAAATCTATGATCAATTTTGAGTTAATTTGTATCAAGTGAGTTTCATTTTTTTGCCTGTGAATATCCAATAGCTTAAGCACCATTTGTTGGGAAGGCTATCTATCCTTCCACCATTGAACTGCTTTTGCTTCTTCCTTAAAATCAGTTATCTGTCCTTGTATAGATTTATATTTGGGTTGTCTATTCTGTCTTGTTGATCTTTGTGCCTATTTCACCACCAATACCACAGTGTCTTGATTTTTGGAGCGCCGAAGAATTGATGCTTTTTGAACTGTGCTGTTGGAGAAGACTCTTGAGAGTCCCTTGGACTGCAAGGAGATGCAACCAGTCCATTCTAAAGGAGATCAGTCCTGGGTGTTCTTTGGAAGGAATGATGCTAAAGCTGTAACTCCAATACTTTGGCCACCTCATGCGAAGAGTTGACTCATTTGAAAAGACTCTGATGCTGGGAGGGATTGGGGGACAGGAGGAGATGGGGACCACAGAGGATGAGACAGTTGGATGGCAT
>NW_011434974.1:0-503 GCF_000754665.1 Bison bison bison
CTTAAATCTATGCCGCTTCTGGGTCAGTTTGATTTCCCAAGGGAAATTTAATATGATTTTTTCTTACCTTAGTGAGATTAAATATCTTTTTAATGTGGTTAGTGTATAGTCCCATATCTTTCTTGTCGAATGGCTGCTCATGTCTTTTAAACATCTCTTAATAAAGTGAATGTCCAGTAGTACATCTTTCTTAGAAACTGTTGGCTCATGTGTTTTTCACATTTTTCTATCATTCTTTAGGTTCTTTGTTATAAAATTTTAACAGTCATCTTTTGGGTTTGTTTATGGTGTCTTTTTTTTTTTTCCCTACCTCTTAAAATTTTAAGCAGTGTCATGCATCCAGGGTGAATAAAGAACCAGTGAACACCAGGAAGCGAGCGCTTCACAGGAAACCCAGGAAGTCCCACTAAGACAAAAAACTGTGTACCCCAGGGCACACCTCAGGCTGGCTGACCCTGCTTGTCAATTAGGAACACAAGGACTGAGATGAAGCCGACACCTCA
>NW_011434975.1:0-572 GCF_000754665.1 Bison bison bison
ATATGGGTACAGAATTTGGTTATAAATTCCAAGTTTAGATAGCCCTTGTAAGGAGGGGGCCTCATATCACTGGATTAGAAAGGGCTGTTTTAAATTTCCACTGTTTTCGTTGTCAGTAATTATATACAGCCTTGGAAAGAGTAATTTAATATTTCTTAATGTAAAGGTAAGGGGAAAATGTTGAATAGAGAACATAAGAAATCATGTCTATCTGCTTTCAAAACATTTTAAAAAGATATTTTCTTTTACTTTTTCAGTTTTAGACCTGAATTCCACATAGGATTCCCAGGTTTGGTCCAATAGCTATAGCTGAACTAGAAAGACTTAGCTCTCCTGCACACTGGATCTGGGCGCGCTTGGCTTGCCTTGTTTGTGTTTAGATGCCTTGTTTGTGTTTAGACGTGGTTTCCTTGCTTTTGAAATGCAAACTATTGCATTACAAAATTTAAAAGAGAAGGACTTTTAAAAAATTGAGTCTGGCTCATATTCATCTATGTATTTGCATATCTAATAAAATTCTATTCTGTGTTGAACATAATAAATGATACAGTGTATAGAGTTGGGAGTATTTG
>NW_011434976.1:0-630 GCF_000754665.1 Bison bison bison
ATGTCTTCTTTGGAGAAATGTCTATTTAGTTCTTTGGCCCATTTTTTGATTGGGCCGTTTATTTTTCTGGAATTAGCTGTAGGAGTTGCTTGTATATTTTTGAGATTAGTTGTTTGTCAGTTGCTTCATTTGCTATTATTTTCTCCCATTCTGAAGGCTGCCTTTTCACCTTGCTTATAGTTTCCTTTGTTGTGCAGAATATTTTAAGTTAATTAGGCCCCTCAAAATGGATTAAAGATCTAAACGTAAGACCAGAAACTATAAAACTCCTAGAGGAGAACATAGGCAAAACATTCTCCGACATACATCACAGCGGGATCCTCTATGACCCACCTCCCGGAATATGGAAATAAAAGCAAAAATAGCAAATGGACCTGTAAACTTAAAGCTTCATTGTTAGATTGCAGTGGTTTGTCCCTTTCTGCAGGCCGCAGCATTTTGGATCCAGTTTGTGGTGGAATCTGATCTTTGTGGGTGGGACTGAACCTGTAAGTTTCAAGCTTTAATGTTTGGGATATTGTGTGCCTGTGGTCTGTCAGGTGGTGCTGGATCACTTCTCTATGAAATGCAATGAACTGTCCTGTAATGTGCATTGTGATGTCTGGTGGGTTTGGTACGGCTTCAGGTAGT
>NW_011434977.1:0-537 GCF_000754665.1 Bison bison bison
ATACAGGAGTTCCATGTGGATTATGAATTGCATAGGTATTTGTTGGGTATAACTCTATTCCCAGCCTTCACCTGTTGGCCTCTCACCCACCAATACCCTTTGCCAACTGTAAATTTCTTACCAGGAGTGTAAGTCCATTTCACTTTTCCTTGGGTACTCATCCCATCAATATGTTTTTTAATCCCTTCTGGAAGGCATATGTTATAATATCTCTTTAGTCCGCCTTTCTTTACTTTCTGTGATTCACCCTAGATTTCTGCATATTCCTGCAAATGTTTTTTTTTGCATTTGCATAATGTCAGACTCATATTTATTGTGTCTCTATGCCCCATATGTTTCTCTTTTAATTTGCAGCCAGCGATTCTCTTTCCTTTCATCTCTTGGGCATTGTGACTGCTGCTCCAGGGTATGTTTGTGGAGGTGGTGGTGTTGTATTGCTCAAATACTCTGGGAGTCGAGCTGACATATGACATTCTCTATGTCTATTTTGTGATTTCCTAGGCACTTTGGGCAGCCATGCTTATAAAGTCTCTGACC
>NW_011434978.1:0-657 GCF_000754665.1 Bison bison bison
GGTGACACCCGAAGGCCACTTGCGGCGCGAGGAAGCTCTCGAAGGGGAGACCGACCACACAGGCCCCGGCAGGCCAGGGGCCTCGGCGCGAGCTCACGTCCCCTTCTCTCCCCTCTCGCGGGCGACGTCCCCCCCTGCCACAGAGGGCGGGGGGGGGGGGACGCCGTGTCTGCACTTAGGGGGACGGAGGGCCCAGAGGCCCTGCGAGGACAGCCCCCAGCCACGCGCCCCCCGGGGACGGCGCGCACAGGACACGCGCACCCCGGAGGGGCGATTGATCGTCAAGCGACGCTCAGACAGGCGTAGCCCCGGGAGGAACCCGGGGCCGCAAGTGCATTCGAAGTGTCGATGATCAATGTGTCCTGCAATTCACATTAATTCTCGCAGCTAGCTGCGTTCTTCATCGACGCACGAGCCGAGTGATCCACCGCTAAGAGTCGTATGAGGTTTTCAAGGGTTTCGTTTCGGCGGGACACCCGCCCCTGGCGCGGCACATCCCACCCACCCCCGCCTCCCTCCCCGGAGGTGGGAGTTGGGGCAGGGGGTTGCCTCTGGCCGGCCAAGTCAGACAGAAAACAGCAGAACGGAGGGGTCGGGAAAGGGTCCACACGACGGGGCGTCCGGCGCCAAGCCGCCAGGGCGGGCTCGGACAACCCC
>NW_011434979.1:0-555 GCF_000754665.1 Bison bison bison
GAAAAGCCCTAACTTGTAGAAATCTGCTGTACGAGTTCCTTGAAAGCAAGAACCTATATTTATGGATACGTATTAATGCCTTATATTTTGCCTTGATTATAGTGTACACATCAACCCAGGAAAGAAAGAATTCAATCGCCAAATATACAAAGAGATCAAAAGTGCCGAGCCAAGTGACACCTTCAGGCCTCCAAGATCTTTTCTGTCTTTCACACACTAAGTAAATACTGAGCACCTACGATGAGCTAGGAGGTGTGTAATAAATTTCTGGAAATAGAATGCGGAGAGAAGAAGACACAGAGTTCCTGCTTTCACTGAGAGGAATTTAATGATACATCACAGCCAGATCCTTTGAAAACTTATTGTGGGACCTGTTCCCTCACCAAAACCTGGGTGTCAGCAAAGGCTTTTCAGAGTAACAATTGATTTGTGATCCATAGGTTGAACCTACGTAAACCAGGGTTAAGATGCAGGAAGAATTTCACACAGGGAAATAGACATCTTGGAAGGCTATGTGACCAGGGAAACTTAGGACATTCTAGAAATAGAAAAATG
>NW_011434980.1:0-512 GCF_000754665.1 Bison bison bison
GAGGCTTTTGAGTTCCTCTTCACTTTCTGCCATAAGGGTGGTGTCATTTGCATATCTGAGGTTATTGATATTTCTCCCGGCAATCTTGATTCCAGCTTGTGTTTCTTCCAGTCCAGCGTTTCTCATGATGTACTCCCCATAGAAGTTAAATAAACAGGGTGACAATATACAGCCTCAACGTAGTCCTTTTCCTATTTGGAACCAGTCTGTTGTTCCATGTCCAGTTCTAACTGTTGCTTCCTGACCTGCATACAGATTTCTCAAGAGGCAGATCAGGTGGTCTGGTATTCCCATCTCTTTCAGAATTTTCCACAGTTTATTGTGATCCACACAGTCAAAGGCTTTGGCATAGTCAATAAAGCAGAAATAGATGTTTTTTCTGGGACTCTCTTGGTTTTTCCATGATCCAGCAGATGTTGACAATTTGATCTCTGGTTCCTCTGCCTTTTCTAAAAACCAGCTTGAACATCAGGAAGTTCACCGTTCACATATTGCTGAAGCCTGGCTTGGAG
>NW_011434981.1:0-651 GCF_000754665.1 Bison bison bison
ATTTCCAGAGTTCTTCAAAGCCTGTCCTTGAAGGGGGCACAACAAAATATTTTAAGGTAAAAAATATTTAAAGCAGATGGATGGCATTTTCAGTATATAGCTTCAGTGTTTCTGTTTGTTTGTGCCTTCTTCCTCTCTGAAGGTATGTTTCAGATCCAAAGCAGCGGTGCTGAGTTGGAGCCTGCACAGGATTTGCCTGCCTGACCCAGGGCTCCAAAAATTATAGCAACAAATATAAGACAATTTTTAAAAAATATTTATTTTTATTTATTTATCTGGCTGAGCCAGGTCTTTGTTAGGGCATGTGGGATGTAGTTCCCCTACCAGGGATAGAACCCAGGTCCCCTGGACCACCAGGGAATTCACCCAGACAATATTTTGATCCACATGCCACAACTAAGACCTGGCACAGCCAAATAAATAAAAACAATTTTTTTTTAAATTAACCGTTAGTTTTGGACTTACAGAGGATTCCCCCAAATGCTAGATCTGAAATTTTGTGACTCTCACTTGACATGTAATATTCCCTCTCAGGTTTAAATTAGAGCTGCAGAGAAAGCCAATAGTTTTAAAACCTCAGGGTTTTAAACCATAGATAATGTCTTCCTGCAGTTGCCTGCTGATACCACTCCACTGGAATAAGGGGGAAAT
>NW_011434982.1:0-679 GCF_000754665.1 Bison bison bison
TGGGCGTTCCCAGCCGCCATGGCGACCCCCGAGAGGACAACGGGGGAAGCCCTCCCCCACCCCCGCCAGGAGCCGACCCCCGCCCCGCGCCGCCCCGCCCCTGCCATGCTCCCGGTGCCTTCCCAGCCGCAGTGGGGATCCCCGGAGCACAACTGGGACCGCCCCCCATCCCCGCCACGACCCGATTCCCGACCCGCGCCGCCCGGCTTCGCCCCGCCCCGGGCGCGCTCCCGGTGCGCTGCCCACCTTCACCACGGGCTCCCGGGGAGCCCCGCCCCCACGCCCGGTTCCAGGAGAGCCTCTGGGACCTCGCTCCCGCCGCCCGGTGAAACGGGAGGACAATCCATCCAGCCCACAGAGGCAATCCAAGCTGTCTAGAATTCAGGGATCCAACGAGGACTACGGAAAGGAAAGATGACCTGACCTAGGAGGGCCATGATATTCTAATAGAACCGGACAAAGTTGGTTTCCAAGGAAACTTGATTCCTTGGAACCCGGAAAGCTGGTTCTTTTCATATGCAATTCCAAACCAGGAGCTCCTTCCCAAAGCCCTGCCTGGCCGCCAGCCCCACCCCCCACTCCCCAGAAAAAACGGCTCAAAGAAATCTTTTCCATCTCAGGCGGAAAACTGGAAGATGTCTTGTCTTGTCTGTCTGGATTGATGTCTGTGTCAGTGTGA
>NW_011434983.1:0-555 GCF_000754665.1 Bison bison bison
CCGGGGAGCTGCTTGGGATACAGGTGGACCTCCCAACTGCCCCTCAGACAAACCTAGGGGTGCCAGCCCGGGGCCCATGAAACTGAAGGCATGGCACCCAGGTGTGGAGCCTGCTTGCCTCGGACGTGGCGCTGGAGTCCCACATGCCAAACCGCTGGTCCAGACACGGTGTGTGTGTAGGATGGCTGCCTCTAGACAGGAGAACCGCAGTTGCCCTGCAACAGAAGGCGCATCAGGAAAGGGTGATGGTGGAGGCTCACATCACCGAGTCCTGAGAGAGGTTTCCTGGAAAGTTTGGCCACACGGCAATACAGACCATCCAGGAAATGGAGTGGGGATCCCGGGTCCAGCCTCACGTGTCAGTACTGTCCCCACCATACCTCTGTTTTGGGCCTGGACTGCAGAGCCTCACAGGTGAACTTCCAGGGAGCAGTGGTTCTGACTCCCATCGTGAGACCCGCGGTGAGGCGCCCTCCCCACTTAGGCAGAGAGCTCAATATCTGCCGATCAGGGGTCACTTCTACTTTCATAACTGCTGCTCAGAGGCTGTTGAGA
>NW_011434984.1:0-508 GCF_000754665.1 Bison bison bison
AGTATGAACATTTTTGGGTGGGTTATTTTGTTTAAATAACTTATCCCATTAGAGCAGCTATTCAGGAGACAAAAACCCAGCTACAGGTAATCGTTTGCTTTTTATGGAATGTTCCAAGAAAGCAGAATTCAGTATTAAACTCTAAATTTCAGAGTTTGTTTTTTTTTAAGTAGTATTTCCTCTGGGTAAAGTGGAAGGCAGTGAACAGTTGCTGAGGTGTAAACTCCTTTCGACCTGCATTCTCCCTTTCCCCTCCCATCTAACAGAATAGATTAAATTTGTAGCCAATGGTAGGAAAAGAAATTGACGCTTTTCTGAGTAAGGTTTCATGTCCTGTGACTAAGAATAGGTGGTGGGAATCATGGCCAAATCAAATTATTGATTTGTATAGCCTGGTCCTATTGCAGTTTGCTTTTCTGTAGTATTCTGAAACAGAAGGATGGATTTCCATCCCCTTAGGTACCTAGAAACAATACCACTTAAGTAACTGGAATGTGTCTGCTACAAA
>NW_011434985.1:0-501 GCF_000754665.1 Bison bison bison
AGACCTCTGTCTATCTGAAATCTCTTTGTCTTCAAAGTGGCAAAATATTAGAGAACCTAACATTTAGGCTGCGGCCACAAAGGGTCTTTAAAGACTCATTCTCTGAACATAATAAAGGGGTATTACAACTATGAATTCAGACCCTGTTGGAATGTTGTCACAATGAGAGTAATTCCGCCCAGAAGCAGTGAGTCTGGAAAACCACTCAACTTTTTTAATGGAGACATCTATGTATGAGTCCTCTTCCTTTTAAACACAAACATACATGCATACATAAATATCATGGGGATCAGGTCAACATAAAAAACTATAAGCTATTAAGGAACACTCCTAACCAGTCACTACTGGGTAGGTAACTGAGACTTGAGATCAAAGAAACCTAGGCTAGGTTCTGTCACCACCAACTCAGGTTATGGAGCTTTAAAACTCCCGATCCATAAACAAGAAAAAAGCTACAAACCTCTCAGCATATCTCCAAGTATAACAAATAAGAATAGTTAG
>NW_011434986.1:0-568 GCF_000754665.1 Bison bison bison
CCTAGGCCGTCTCTCCTTCGAATACCCTGGATCAGCTGGGGCTGGTCCCCAGCAGGTGGCGCCCGATACAGGATTTTCGAAGGTAAGCTCCCAGCAATTGGGGTTACCAACCCTATTGCCCCCCGTTCTCGGAACAACTGGGTTATCAGCCCTCTTGTTCCCCCACGGAGCAGTTTGGGTGACCAGCCCTACTGCTCCTCCCTTGGAACAGTTTGAGCCATCAGCCTACTGTTCCTCCCCCGGGACAATCTGGGTCAACAGCCCTATTGTTCTTCCAGTGTTCGGGACGGCTAGGACCCCACTCGAGGGTGCCGCGGACCCCCCTGTAGGATAGACAGGGCGAGAGGAGTGGGAAGTGTTGAAAGTGTTAAAGAGTTAGACTTAGAGAGAGAAAACAGTTTCTGAAGTTAAAAGGCCAAAGAAAAGCCTGATCTTTTGATAGCTTAAAGCAAAAATCTTTTACTATACTTAATTTTCTGACATGGGTAATACTGAATCAAATGAAAGACAGCTCTTTATAGGAGTAATTTTACAGTTATTAGGTAAAAGAGGAATCAAAGTTAAAAAA
>NW_011434987.1:0-587 GCF_000754665.1 Bison bison bison
CAACCCTCCAGAGACAGGAGGTGCATATTTCATCTCCAATGGACCATGAAGGCCTGTAGGAGGTAAACTGATTTATCAAAGACATAACCATACAGTTGAAATTGTGTCAATATATCTTTGCATAGTGGATTCTGAGGGATGCCCCCCGTTTCTCCGGTAAATCATATACATTTAAAGTTCCCAAATGCCTAAATATATATTTATCCAGTAAATCAACTCCGCCTTGAAGTGGTTCATTTCTTTCCTGCAGAAATACAGGATACAGTTGCTAACCTTGTTTTTCTTCCTTCTCCAAGTTTAAAAAAAAGAAGAGCAGAGAAATGAAATTCTGAATAATGAATGTTTAAATATTGACGAAGGTTTGACACTAATGGTGTGAGGGAGTGAACTGCACAACAGCTTCTCTGCGGCAGGATCCACAGAGGGAGGCATTTTACGGGAACCTCTCGAGCCCCTTCCAGCAGCTGGACTCTGAGTCTGGGACACACTGCTGAGCACGCTCCGGGGGCCAAGAGAGCGCACTGGGCTTGGATTGAAATTTCCTGATGCACCAGGAAAGGGCTGGTGATTTATTTGTCTTCATTTCC
>NW_011434988.1:0-515 GCF_000754665.1 Bison bison bison
GGTTAGGGGAGGGAGGAGGGAGGAGGGTTCAGGAGTGGGGAACGCGGGTATACCTGTGGCGGATTCATTTCGATATTTGGCAAAACTAATACAATATTGTAAAGTTTAAAAATAAAATAAAATTTTAAAAAAAGGAAAAAAAACCCTTACGTGCTGTTCTAGGATGCTAATATTAAGATTAAATGAATAAGAGGATTCATTTGTGATCAACACATCATCACTTAGGTAAAAAATGAATTATTCTGACTGGGAATCATATATAGCAGGAATGTACAGGATGATTCATATTCCTTTATAATATTGACCAATGTCATATGCAACCTCTGTTTGTTTGGTTGGTTGATCTTGTAACAGTTGAGGCATTTCAAATTAGTTTTATTAGCTTTGTGAAATATGGATTCTGCTTTTTGAGTTTACCTCATGACAATATCGAGTTTCTTAATCTTTTAAGAATTCTTTAACCTCTACTTTGTATGTACATATTTTATAAGATGCATAGTAAACCTAAAAGACTT
>NW_011434989.1:0-539 GCF_000754665.1 Bison bison bison
GGGAAATCGGGGTGCTTCGCAACGTGGAAGCACCCACGAGGCCACGTCTGGAATGTCGTCGTGAGACCGGCCTCATCCTGAGGTGCGACCGGAAGGTCGGGAACCCCTTCCAGACCAAGCAGGGGAGTCGACCCTCCTGTGGAGATCAGGAGGGTAGAAGGGGCTCAGAGGAAGTGGTGCCGGAAAACCTCGGTGTTCCTCTCCAGGGAGACCGGGATGCCGGGGAACTTTGTGGGGCGCATCAAGGGTGCCAAGTACCGTTTCGACCTCCAATTCCTCACGTGGGACTTCTCCCTGAGGCGCTGTAGCGGGAAAGGGCTTCATCTTGCGATGACGGGGGAACCACGTGGTTTTTCTCGAGTTGCGGCGGGATTCTCGAGTTACGACGGGGAATTCAGGATGCCTCTTGTGTTGGCCCAGGGAGGTCCAATCTTGCATTCGGGTTCGGAGGAAAGCTGGGGATTGCTCTCGAGTGACTGCAGGGCCAATAGGACCTCATCTAGGCTTGTGTCCAGAAGCCAATGTTCCTCTCCAGGGGC
>NW_011434990.1:0-528 GCF_000754665.1 Bison bison bison
CAGGTTATTGGTATTTCTCTTGGT
This sequence comes from Bison bison bison, assembly GCF_000754665.1. Classification (NCBI taxonomy): domain Eukaryota; kingdom Metazoa; phylum Chordata; class Mammalia; order Artiodactyla; family Bovidae; genus Bison; species Bison bison. Next base: position 25 of record NW_011434990.1, read on the forward strand.
AGTCTTGATTCCAGCTTGTCCTTCATCCAGTCCAGCATTTCCCATGATGTATTCTGCATATAAGTTAAATAAACACGGTGACATTATACAGCCTTTATGTACTCCTTTCCCAATTTAGAACCAGTCAGTTATTCCATGTCTGGTTCTAACTGTTGCTTCTTGACCTACATATAGGTTTTTCAGGAGGCAAGTAAGATGGTCTGATATTTCTGTCTCTTTAAGTTTTTCTATAGTTTCTTGTGATCCACATAAGGAAAGGCTTTAGCATAGTCAAAGAAACATAAGTAGACGTTTTTCTGGAATTCTTTCTATGATCCAATGGATGTTGGCAGCTTAATCTCCGATTCCTCTGCCTTTTGTAAATCCAGCTTGTAAATCTGGAAGTTCTTGGTTCACATACTGTTGAAACCTAGCTTGAAGGATTTTGACCATTACCTTGCTAGCATGTGAAATGAGTGTATTTGTGTGGTAGTTTGAACAGTCTTTGGCATTTCCCAACAGTAA
>NW_011434991.1:0-533 GCF_000754665.1 Bison bison bison
GTTGGCCCAGGCAAGTCCAATCTTCCATTCGAGTTGCGAAGGAAAGCTGGGGATTGCTCTCGAGTGACTGCAGGGCCAAGAGACCTCATCTAGGCTTGTGTCCAGAAGCCAAGGTTCCTCTCCAGGGGCGACCGGGATCTCGGGGTTGCATTCCAGACGCACCCGGGGAGACGGGCATTCATCTCGAGTGGAAGCAAAGAACCCCGCTCTGCTCTCGAATCGCGACGGGTATCTCTTGGAGCTCACTGGGTGGCTTCAAGGGAGTCAAGCCTCCTGAGGCGTTTGGAGAGAGGTCGCGAGATTGGTCTCCAGGCCATGCAGGAGACGAAGGCCCTCATCTCTCGGTGACGGGGGAATCTCGGGGTTGTTCTCGAGCGGCGGCCCCAGTGTGCGGTTTCTCACGAGGTACGACGGCGAGGTCAGTGAGCCTCTCGTGGGGCGCCAGGGAAGTCGGGTCTCCATGCGAGTGGCGAGGGGGAGCGCGTCATTGCTCCCGAGCCATGGTAGGGGAATCTGGCCTCGAGACGCGTTGA
>NW_011434992.1:0-670 GCF_000754665.1 Bison bison bison
TTCTCCCTGGTGAAATAGTTATATGTGTCACATACTGATTATATGCCTTGTACTTTATATGTTTTCATCTAATTTAATCCTCATAACAACCATGGATGGTTTGGTAGTATTATACCCTGAGGTATAATGATGAGGAACGCAAGGCTCAGAGGGCTTCACTTAATTTGCTCAGGATTTAAAGCTCAGTCTAATTTTTGGTTGGTTGGGTGTTTGCATAACCAGCATCTGTCCCCCAGTTACACAGAGATCCTTCTTTACGTAAGACCAATGTTTAGTTTCTATTGAGTCCTCTCTAATTATCTCTCAGTCCTGACCCCTTTCATTTTCTTTGTCTCATCTCCTGACTTCTCCCATATTCTCATTCTTTTTCCCTTGTTTCTTACTCCTTCTAGACCTAGACTCCCCTTTCTCTCTCATTCTCTAGTCAATGCAAATTCTCTTTCACTGTAAAGAAATTCCTACATATCTCTTAGCTTTTCACAAATAACCACTTTGGCTGCCTTTTACAATTTTATGACTTTGATATCATCTTGTAAACAAAATTTATGTAAACCAGCCATCCCTGTAGGAAAGCAGTAACTATTTTGCATAAATCATGGAAAATATTCTTCTCCAGGTAGTCAGTTACAGCAATTTTGCTATCATTATCACTGCATATTGATTGATTTCT
>NW_011434993.1:0-549 GCF_000754665.1 Bison bison bison
AAGGAAGTCGGGTCTCCATGCGAGTGGCGAGGGGGAGCGCGTCATTGCTCTTGAGCCATGGTAGGGTGCCGGGGACCAGCCCCGACTGATCCAGGGTATTCGAAGGAGAGACGGCGTAGGCGAAGATCAGGAAACAACTGCTTAATTAAATGTTAATTAAGGATATAAAGAGTAATAGAATGAGGATAGCTCAGTGAGGAAATTCAGTGGACAAAAGAGGCTGAATAATTCAGCCAGAAGGTAAGAGAAAGAACGCCATGGTGAGACCAAGTTTCGGTGAACAAGGCCCCGCACTTTATTTTTTCAAAGTAGTTTTTATACCTTAAGTTATGCATAGAGGATAATGGGGGAAGGGGTAGAGTCTTGCAGCAAACCAGGCTTTCTTCCTGCAAACTTATCATATGCAAAAGCTTAGGTGATTTGCATCAGTCTTCTGGCCCAGAGGCCTGTTAATATTTTAAGACCTTTTCTTCAGTAAAACTTATTTTTCTCTAAAGGTGGTTGGTCAGGAGCCACCCTACCAAAAAGCATAGATAAAGTTGCATTCCT
>NW_011434994.1:0-650 GCF_000754665.1 Bison bison bison
AATAAACTCAAAATGGATTAAAGATCTAAACATAAGACCAGAAATTATAAAACTCCTAGAGGAGAACATAGGCAAAACACTCTCCGACATACATCATAGCAGGATCCTCTATGACCCACCTCCCAGAGTATTGGAAATAACAGCAAAAATAAACAAATGGGACCTAATTAAACGTAAAAGCTTCTGCACCACAAAGGAACTATTAGGAAGGTGAAAAGACAGGCTTCAGAATGGGAGAAAATAATAGCAAATGTAGCAACTGAAAAACAGCTAATCTCAAAAATATACAAGCAACTCCTGCAGCTCAATTCCAGAAAAATAAACAACCCAATCAAAAAATGGGCCAAAGAACTAAATATAAACCAAAGAAGACATACAGATGGCTAACAAACACATGAAAAAATGCTCAACAATCACTCATTATCAGAGAAATGCAAATCAAAATCCACAATGAGGTACCATGTTATGCCAGTCAGAATGACTGCAATTCAAAAGTCTACAAGCAATACATGCTGGAGAGGGTGTGGAGAAAAGGGAACCCTCTTACACTATTGATGGGAATGCAAATTAATACAGCCACTATGGAGAACAGTGTGGAGATTCCTTTAAAAAAATAAGAAAAAAAAAAACCTGGAAATAGAACTGCCATA
>NW_011434995.1:0-585 GCF_000754665.1 Bison bison bison
CATTGCTGGTGAGCATGAGATTCCTGAGGACACAGATTGGGACACCCCAGATTTGGGCAGATTGAAAGTGCATTGGGCTTCTTCCCTTAGTAACGCTAGCTCTTAGCAGAGCAGACGAAGCCCTCCAGTGGCTCTTGTCTCAACTCCTTAGGTATTCTTTTTGTACAGTCTGATGGACAGGAATAAAAAGGATGATGTTGGCACTCCATGAATATGAAGGATTAGTTTTTCCTCGCAGGCGGGCCCTCCATCGTCTCCTTTGTTATTAAATAGACTCGTGTGGCCACTCTCAGGAGGATGTCTTGGGTTTTCTGTTCATCCCTTTATGACTTGCCACTTATACTGTTATGAGGAATGTGCACAGGTACACAGAAGTTGGGTGCTTCCCCTAGTGGTCTTGGCTCGGCAAGCATCCGGAAAACTACTCTGTTCCACCCCAGGTGGTGCCGGTAATAAAAGGGAAATCAAACCAAGGTTTAATGGTGAGGACCTGGACATCAATCTGGGATGCCATCAAGGTCTAACCCTGGTGACATCGTCCACCATGCCTGGGTGGTAGAACGAGGGGGGGTTGGGAGTAGGACA
>NW_011434996.1:0-561 GCF_000754665.1 Bison bison bison
GCAATCCCCAGCTTTCCTTCCCAACTCGAATGGAAGATTGGACTTCCCTGGGCCAACACAAGAGGTATCCTGAATTCCCCGTCGTAACTCGAGAATCCCGCCGCAACTCGAGAAAAACCACGTGGTTCACCCGTCATCGCAAGATGAAGCCATTTCCCGCTACAGCGCCTCAGGAGAAGTCCCACGTTAGTTATTGGAGGTCGAAACGTTACTTGACACCCTTGATGCGACCCAAAAAGTTCCCCGGCATCCCGGTCTCCCTCGAGAAGAACACCGAGGTTTTCCGGCACCACTTCCTCAGAGCCACATCTACCCTCCTGATCTGGACAGGAGGGTCGACTCCCCTGCTTTGTCTAGAAGGGTTTCCCGACCTCTGGTCGCACCTCAGGATGAGGCCGGTCTCACGACGACATTCCAGACGTGGCCTCGTGGGTGGTTCCACATTCCTAAGGACCCCGATTTCCCGGTCCCCTCTTGATAAGAACCCCGATGCCCGGATACCTCTTCGAACTCCACCCTGTGAATGAAGTCAACACGAAGGGGTAGTGACTCGCCCGTGCA
>NW_011434997.1:0-541 GCF_000754665.1 Bison bison bison
GTTTACCTAGGTTCAACCTATGGACCTCAACGAAATGGTGCCTCTGGAGAGCCTTCCCTGACACCCAGGTTTTGTGGTGAGGGAAGAGGCCCCTCTATAGGTTCTCAAAGGATCTGCCGGTGATGTATCATTAGAGTCGTCTCAGTGAAAGCAGGAACTCTGTGTCTTCTTCTCTCCGCCTTCTATTCCCTGAAACTTATTACATGCCTCCTAGCTCATCGTAGGTGCTCAGTATTTACTTAGTGTGTGAAAGCAGAAAAGCTCTTGGAAGCCTCAAGGGGTCACTTGGCTCGGCACTTTTGATCTCTTTGTATATTTGGCGATTCAATTCTTCCTTTCCTGGGTTGATGTGTTACACTATATTCGAGGCACAATCTAAGGCATGAAGACATATCCATACATAGAGGTTCTTGCTTTCAAGGAACTCGTACAGCAGGTTTCTACAAGTTAGGGCTTTTCAAATGCTCTAGAAGAATGTGAACGTTCAGTATGTTCCATTTTCATTTCAAAGAAAGATCGTTTGACTTCCATAGCAAAGGTG
>NW_011434998.1:0-545 GCF_000754665.1 Bison bison bison
CCTTCCGGTCGCACCTCAGGATGAGGCCGGTCTCACGACGACCTTCCACACGTGGCCTCGTGCGTGCTTCCACATTGTGAAGGACCCCGATTTCCCGGTCCCCTCTTGATAAGAACCCGATGCCCGGACACCTCTCCGAACTCCACCCTGTGAATGAAGTCAACACGAAGGGGCAGTGACTCGCCCATGCATCGTCCGGAAAAACCCCAAGGATCCAAACACAGCTAGACAAGTGGCCTCTCTCCCTGGGGACACCTCGAGAGGCAAGCGGAGTTCCATGCCTCAACCCAAGACGAGGCCTGACTCTCCTGTCCCCAGTCTGCAGGGACCCTGCGATCGGAGTCTGAAATCTGAGAACCCTGAGGTTCCTGCCTCAACTGGAGTTGAGGCCCTCTTCCAATGCACCAAACCCAGTGGAGTCCCGAGAGGCCCTTCCACCTCCAGTTTCCCTGACTTCTCAGAGCCACCATGAGAAGCCCCCTGAGGTCACCTGCACAAGTCGAGGGAAGCCAGGGTTTCCTGCCTCAACCCGAGAAAGACCTCGA
>NW_011434999.1:0-571 GCF_000754665.1 Bison bison bison
ACCTTGAAGACAGAAAGGCAATAAATCATTAGCTTCTAGATTCATATTAGATTCCTAAATAAAAAGAGGTTGACTGGAAATATCAGCACAGAACCCAGTAGGATGTTTTGAATGCTGTAGTTTTCGGAAACTATGCCCTTGATTGTTGTTTGAAGATGTTGCTAAGATACATTAGATTAGGTACCAAGAAACAAGACTGAAAGGATGATGGAGAATTTTTTAAAAATACAAGTGTAAGTTCAAGCATGTGTCACATTAATGCAAACTCAGAGGTGATCTTGAGAATGCAGGAAGTGAGAACACTTGACTGCAATTTGCCCACTGACATTTTCTTTCAACAAGGTATCTGAAGATTCGGACACAGCCCTGTAATACATGATGTTTGAAGAAATTATATTTAAAAATCATTTTGATGAAGACTAAGGTGGCTAGAAATATCAGTCATCAATCCATGTCAATGGAGCAGGGACAAGGTGATCCATGATTACAAGGGTGAGGTGTGAAGGGCTGGCAGAATGAGTAGGCAGCTCTGGACAGGACTATCACACCTTAGAAGATTAGACTATTATTC
>NW_011435000.1:0-581 GCF_000754665.1 Bison bison bison
GAGGGCGCGGCGCCCCGAGGCCGGGAGGCGCCGCCAGGGGCGCCCCCCCTTCTCCCTCGCGAGCCTCCGCCCCGCCCCGCGGAGGACGGCGGCGTCCCCGCGACCGCCCGAGGGGACCCCGCCGAGGCCGCGGCCGGGGCCGAGGACACACCGCCGCCCGCCCACGGAGAGGTGGGGCCCGCGGAGGGAAAAGAGCGAGGGGGGCGGTGGCACGGACCACCACCGCCGCCGCCGCCGCCCCGGGCCGGGCCCGTGCCGCCGGCCGGCCGGCCCGGAGCGACAAACCCTTGTGTCGAGGGCTGACTTTCAATAGATCGCAGCGAGGGAGCTGCTCTGCTACGTACGAACCCCCCGACCCAGAAGCAGGTCGTCTACGAATGGTTTAGCACCAGGCGCCCCCACGAACGTGCGGTGCGTGACGGGCGAGGGGGCGGCGCCTTTCCGGCCGCGCCCCCGTGTCCCCGGGACGAAGGGGCTCGTCCGCACCCGGACCCCGGTCCCCGACGCCGCGGCGGGGCGCGCCGCGCCGCGCCGCGCCCCGGGGGGACGCGGGCACGGCCCGCCGGCGGGGACGGCGGGGG
>NW_011435001.1:0-570 GCF_000754665.1 Bison bison bison
TATTTTTTGTAGCTGCTTGGAGTCTAAAGCCATCATTATATATATTAAGATGAAGGAACTAAAATCAGATTCAACTTAGGGAACTAAACTTTAAGAAGAAGGAACTACTAAATAACAGCACTCATTGGAATTTTCTTATTTTTCACCTGTTTCCATTTGTCTTTTTTTTTTAATCATGCCTGTGAGTCAGTAAGCCTTTTCTGTCTGCACACTCATTTTCTTCTTTTAGCTCAAGGAGTTGCAGTATTGTTGGATCAGTATGCTCCATCTATTCCTTTATTTCTAGAATTTCTACTAGTTTCTTTTTCATATTTCTCTCCACTTAGGATTCTCATTTCTAATTTCTCTGTGTTGTAAGATGTTTCTCCCTTTCTGCTCATTAGATCTTCCAAAATACTAGTTCTAAAAATACTACAGCCGCTATTTTTTTTTACTTTAAAAATTCCTGAATCACTTTTGTTGTTTCAACTAGCTTCATTTTCAGATTACATCATTGCGTTTTCATTAACTTCAGAGCTAAGCCACCCATAGTCATTCCTACGGCTGCACTCAGATTGTTTGCTATGGAAC
>NW_011435002.1:0-628 GCF_000754665.1 Bison bison bison
AAGATAAAATACGATAATGGATGTGAAAATACTCTGAAAAGTGTAAAGCACTGTGGGAATGTAGTGTGCAATTATTAGGTTATTACTTACTATTAGATCACAAATTATTTGAGAAATAATCTGTTGGTACACTTCTCTGACATAATTTATCTTGTATTAAATCCAGAAAAAAATTATAATGGAAGATGTCATTTTACTAGTGACACAGTTTGTGTTGTGAGGGCATTTGTCATTAACCGTGTAGTTTGTTAAGGAGCTTTGAATGTCAGCTTTCAGGGAGGGACAATTTATTCTATTATTCTTTAGACTGCTGGAGCTGGTAAACTTTATCATATGTTAATGAGGTTGGAAAAAGAATACTAAGGAGCTGAGCACTTAAATCAGCTTCTAGAAAATGAGCTGTACTGTAGATAATAAATTTTATAGTATTGTCCCATCTACTTACTGTAAACACGTGTAGTACAGGCTCTAAGTTTATGAATAATGGCTTCATTTTGAAGTAATTAGGATTCAGTGCCATTAACAGCAGGATGTCTGGATAATTATACTTTAGAATGAAATGTCTAAGAAAAGGCATTTCGTTCTTATGACAATTATGGATGTGATTAATGGTATAAATGACTAATAT
>NW_011435003.1:0-514 GCF_000754665.1 Bison bison bison
TTATCGAGTTTTTTCACCTTTCCAATTTGCTTCAAATGCAGAATGATGATAGAATGGTCAACACTGAGTTCTTTAGCAACTTTTCATGTAGTTTTAAAAGGATCAGCTTCAATGATCAATTGTCAACTTCCAATGGCCAACCACTATGCTCTTCATCTTCAAGGTCTCGTCTCCTTTGCAAAGCTTCTTGAACCACCACTGCACTGTATGTTCCTCAGCAGTTCCTGAGCCAAACGCATTGTTGATGTTGTGAGTTGTCACTGCTGCTTTACACCCCATTTTTAACTCGAATAAAAATTGCTTGAATTTGCATTTTCTCTAACATAATTTCCTTAGTCTAAAATAACAGTAAGTAACAAGTCATTAGCAACAAAATATAAAGCGAGAAATGCACATTAAAATGATGTATAACGGGGGGTGATCCTAAGATGGCAGAGGAATAGGACAGGGAGACTACTTTCTCCCCCACAATTCATGGAAAGAACATTTGAACGCTGAGCAAATTCCACAAAAC
>NW_011435004.1:0-794 GCF_000754665.1 Bison bison bison
CTAAAACCTCCCCTGGCTTAACCACACACCCAGATGTGTCAGTGAGACCTGTCTGGACCCTGAGGGGTTAATCTGTTCCCCACACTGTTGCCACCACTGTCTTTCCTGTCCTCATACCCAGGACCAGCAGAAACGCTGGGAGTCCAGGAGAGATCATCTCTTCTTTTTTTTTTTAATTGTTTATTTTTAGTTGAAAGATAATTGCTTTACAGAATTTTCTTTTCTATCCAACCTCAACATGAATCAGCCATAGGTACCCATATATCTCCTCCCTTTTGAACCTCCCACCCCACTAGGGTGATACAAGATCATCTCTTAGTGAAGACCAGGGGGGTGCTTTACAGAAACCACTGTGAGCGAATGACACTCGAACTGCGTGTAAGTACTTCAGTGAGTAGCCCCGAGTCTGTATGTTACCGAGAATACGATCCAGGCACATGGTGTTCGCGTGGAGGGGTTAGGTACCTTTTCTGTGTTTCTCTTGTTGTCATGGGTTCCAGTAACCTGCATCATCATTACAAATGATCTTGGGTGGTGGCACAAGCTGTGTCTTTTTCTCTTTCAAACAGAAAGGTCTGGACGGCTTTGCTGAGAGGTTTCGTACTCTAGCTGTGGTGCTTCTGAGCAGCATCTGGCAATGAGCACAGTCCTTTCATCAGGGCAGTTCATGCCATGCAGGGTCCACGGTGCTGGCGTCGCTCTGCTGTCCTGCCCGGCAGGGCCATCTGGTCGCTGGATTCCAGAGAGGGCAGAGCCCAGCTGCAGGAAGGCTCCCATCCATGGTCTCTGCACTC
>NW_011435005.1:0-592 GCF_000754665.1 Bison bison bison
CCATGAAATTAAAAGACACTTACTCCTTGGAAGGAAAGTTATGACCAACCTAGATAGCATATTCAAAAGCAGAGACATTACTTTGCCAACAAAGGTCCATCTAGTCAAGGCTATGGTTTTTCCAGTGGTCATGTATGGATGTGAGTGTTGGACTGTGAAGAAGGCTGAGCGCCGAAGAATTGATGCTTTTGAACTGTGGTGTTGGAGAAGACTCTTGAGAGTCCCTTGGACTGCAAGGAGATCCAACCAGTCCATTCTGAAGGAGATCAGCCCTGGGATTTCTTTGGAAGGAATGATGCTGAAGCTGAAACTCCAGTACTTTGGCCACCTCATGCGAAGAGTTGACTCATTGGAAAAGACTCTGATGCTGGGAGGGATTGGGGGCAGGAGGAGAAGGGGACACCGAGAGGATGAGATGGCTGGATGGCATCACTGACTCGATGGACGTGAGTCTGAGTGAACTCTGGGAGTTTATGATGGACAGGGAGGCCTGGCGTGCTGCGATTCAGTGGGGTCGCAAAGAGTTGGACATGACTGAGCGACTGAACTGAACTGAACTGAGCCCTTGATACATTGTTTCATTGTTCATTTC
>NW_011435006.1:0-573 GCF_000754665.1 Bison bison bison
AACGTGGGACTTCTCCTGAGACGCTGTAGCGGGAAAGGGCTTCATCTTGCGATGACGGGGGAACCACGTGGTTTTTCTCGAGTTGCGGCGGGATTCTCGAGTTACCACGGGGAATTCGGGATGCCTCTTGTGTTGGCCCAGGGAAGTCCAATCTTCCATTCGAGTTGCGAAGGAAAGCTGGGGATTGCTCTCGAGTGACTGCAGGGCCAATAGACCTCATCTAGGCTTGTGTCCAGAAGCCAATGTTCCTCTCCAGGGGCGACCGGGATCTCGGGGTTGCATTCCAGACGCACCCGGGGAGACAGGCATTCATCTCGAGTGGAAGCAGAGAACTCCGTTCTGCTCTCGAGTCGCGACGGGTATCTCTTGGAGCTCACTGGGTGGACTAAAGGGAGTCAAGCCTCCTGAGGCGTTTGGAGAGAGGTCGCGAGGTTGGCCTCTAGGCCATGCAGGAGACGAAGGCCCTCATCTCAGCGATGGACGGGGGAGTCGTCGGGGTGGTTCTCGAGCGGCGGCCCCAGGGTGCGGTTTCTCACGAGGTACGCCGGTGAGGTCAGTGAGCCTCTCGTGGGG
>NW_011435007.1:0-510 GCF_000754665.1 Bison bison bison
GGTTCCTTCCATCTGTCAAGTGCTTTATCCTTTCCTGAACCTGTCACAGGGGTAAACTTACTGGCTTCCCAGCAGCAATCTTAAATGAGGTAGACAAGGGTTGTATCCCCATTTCCTACGTAATGAAATCAAGGTGACAGTTCACAGGATACAGCAGAACAGGGTTAGGAGATAACACAGATCACACTCAGTAACGCCACACGTAGGCTGTCTTCTTCGAGTTATGCCCAGGCTAACAACCTTGAGTCAAACATACCGGTTTCCTCTTTCACAGGTGAAAAAAAACTGAGGGAGAATTTCCCAAAATAGAAGTCAAAGAGCCAGGGACGGAGCTGGCCCCAGAGCTGGGGTTCCTCTGCCTTAGTCTACCCTGGCTACTGTACAAACCCCACTGCCTGGGGACTTACACAACAGAACATTCTTTTCTCACAGTGCAGGAGTCCCCACATCTGAAATCAGGGTGTCAGACAGGTTGTTATCTCAAGGCTCCTCTCTTTCGCTTGTGGATGG
>NW_011435008.1:0-528 GCF_000754665.1 Bison bison bison
GTTTTCCGGCACCACTTCCTCTGAGCCCCTTCGACCCTCCTGATCTCGACAGGAGGGTCGACTCCCCTGCTTTGTCTGGAAGGGGTTCCCGACCTTCCGGTCGCGCCTCAGGATGAGGCCGGTCTCACGACGACATTCCAGACGTGGCCTCGTGGGTGCTTCCACATTGCGAAGCACCCCGATTTCCCGGTCCCCTCTTGAAAAGAACCCGATGCCCGGACACCTCTCCGAACTCCACCCTGTGAATGAAGTCAACACGAAGGGGCAGTGACTCGCCCGTGTATCGTTCGGAAAAAAACCCTAGGTTCCAAATCCAGGTCAACAAGTGCCCTCTCTCCCCGGGGACACCTCGAGAGGCAAGCGGAGTTCCATGCCTCAACCCAAGACGAGGCCTGACTCTCCTGTCCCCAGTCTGCAGGGACCCTGCGATCGGAGTCTGAAATCAGAGGAACCCTGAGGTTCCTGCCTCAACTGGAGATGAGGCCCTCTTCCAATGCACCCAACCCAGTGGAGTCCCGAGAGGCCTCT
>NW_011435009.1:0-829 GCF_000754665.1 Bison bison bison
TACAGCGTCTCAGGAGAAGTCCCACTTTAGGAATTGGAGTTCGAAACGGTACTTGTCACCCTTGATGCGACCCACAAAGCGCCCCGACATCCCGGTCTCCCTCGAGAGGAACACCGAAGTTTTCCGGCACCACTTCCTCTGAGCCTCTTCTACCCTCCTGATCTGGACAGGAGGGTCGACTCCTCTGCTTTGTCTGGAAGGGGTTCCCGACCTTCCGGTCGCACCTCAGGATGAGGCCGGTCTCACGACGACATTCCAGACGTGGCCTCGTGGGTGGTTCCACATTCCGAAGGACCCCGATTTCCCGGTCCCCTCTTGATAAGAACCCGATGCCCGGACACCTCTTCCAACTCCACCCTGTGAATGAATTCAACACGAAGCGGTAGTGACTCGCCCGTGCATCGTCGGGTAAAAACCCCCAGGTTCCAAATACCGCTCAACAAGTGGCCTGTCTCCCGGAAACACTCGAGAGGCAAGCGGAGTTCCATGCCTCAACACAAGACGAGGCCTGACTCTCCTGTCCCAAGTCTGCAGGGACCCTGGGATCGGAGTCTGAAATCAGAGGAACCCTGAGGTTCCTGCCTCAACTGGGATATGAGGCCCTCTTCCCATGCACAAACCCAGTGGAGTGCCGAGAGGCCCCTCCCACCTCCAGTTTCCCTGACTTCGCAGAGCCTCCATGAGAAGTCCCCCTGAGGTCACCTTGCACAAGTCGAGGGACCCCAGGGTGTCCTGACCTCAATCCGAGAAAGACCTCGAGAGAACCTTCTTCAACTACGTCTCGAGGCCAGATTCCCTACTATGACTTGAGAGCAATGACGCGCTCCCC
>NW_011435010.1:0-642 GCF_000754665.1 Bison bison bison
GGTAACCTGGGGGTTTTTTCCGGGTTCGGATGCACAGGCGAGTCACTGCCCTTCGTGTTGACTTCATTCACAGGGTGGAGTTCGGAGAGGTGTCCGGGCATCGGGTTCTTATCTAGAGGGGACCGGGGAAATCGGGGTGCTTCGCAATGTGGAAGCACCCACGAGGCCACGTCTGGAATGTCGTCGTGAGACCGGCCTCATCCTGAGGTGCGACCGGAAGGTCGGGAACCCCTTCCAGACAAAGCAGGGGAGTCGACCCTCCTGTCGAGATCAGGAGGGTAGAAGGGGCTCAGAGGAAGTGGTGCCGGAAAACCTCGGTGTTCCTCTCCAGGGAGACCGGGATGCCGGGGAACTTTGTGCGCATCAAGGGTGCCAAGTACCGTTTCGACCTCCAATTCCTAACGTGGGACTTCTCCTGAGACGCTGTAGCGGGACAGGGCTTCATCTTGCGATGACGGGGGAACCACGTGGTTTTTCTCGAGTTGCGGCGGGATTCTCGAGTTACGACGGGGAATTCGGGATGCCCCTTGTGTTGGCCCAGGGAAGGTCCAATCTTCCATTCGAGTTGCGAAGGCAAGCTGGGGATTGCTCTCGAGTGACTGCAGGGCCAATAGACCTCATCTAGGCTTGTGTCCAGAAGCC
>NW_011435011.1:0-593 GCF_000754665.1 Bison bison bison
ACATATATAAATACATTTTGCATTTAGATATATCTGTATACCAAAATGAGATAAGGAGGTTATACATTTATTATTTAAATTTATACAGACGACCTAAACTAAACATTTACACCTAAATTAACATATCCCAAAATTTATGTTGTTAAAATGTAAATTTTAAAATTTAAAAATTAATTGACAACTGCCTTCGACAACTTCTTTTAACCATAAAACCCCCCATAGGTGTAATTGGGGTAGCCAGACAAAAAATTGGTTTTATAACAAAACGGCCCCCTAGAGTGGGTCCATCTTCCCGCTCAAACTAAAAGGTAGTGGCTTCTTATCCGGGATTGATAGCTACTTTTGATATTAAAAGAAAAAGCGGAGCATTAAATTATTTGGTAAAGAGCCATCAGAAATTGTAATTCCATATAATAAGGAACAACTTGATGCTCTTCTAATGTTTGATGAGGACTGGCAGATTGCCGTAGGAACTATTTTGGTCAAAATTTTTGCATCATTTACCTTCGCATGTTTTGCTGAATTTTATATCCAGACATCCAGTTATTTTCCCTGTCAGATGTAAACATCTCCTATTCCAAATGCTCAGATAG
>NW_011435012.1:0-571 GCF_000754665.1 Bison bison bison
TTATTAAGGAGCTTCACATAATATACTTGGAAAATTTCTATCTGTGGCTATGATTTTTGGTCTGGCAAACCCTCTTCTCAGCTAGTTCCTCAGTTCCTGGCAGGAACAAAGGGAAAGAAAGCTCGGTACTTGTCGTCTCAGTGGAGACCTAGGAAAACTTGAAAGCAAAGCTGTCTTGCCTACTGAATTACTCTAGAAGAAACTGGAAGGAAGCAGAAAACAGGAGTATATCCTCAAACCACCAGCTGACTGACTGGCGTTATTAAATTCTCTATCAGTCATTTGAAATCAACTATTACAATGAAGTCATTCTGAGCTTTTATAACCCTGATCTAAATTTTTTAAAGTCAACTTTCTTTAAGGAAGCTGTGTAGAATTTAAATTTTAATCTTCAATGAAGAACGATGAACTTATCTCAAATAGACTCATTTTAGGTAAAACTATTTCCTTTTAGGTAAAAGTATCTACAACAAAAAACAATCAAACTAAATACACTGCTACCAACTTTAAGCATCTGTATTTCCTGGATATTCTGTTACTATACCTGATCATGTATGTCAACCATTACTGC
>NW_011435013.1:0-615 GCF_000754665.1 Bison bison bison
GTCTGAAGATCGTTCTACAGTTTGAATTTTGGTCATCACCTTTTAGAAAAGTAAAAAACTAACAGTATGAATATAGTTTAAAGCACACTGTGCCTTAATTAAACAATGGTGTATTTTCATTGTTTTAAAGTATCATATTTCTTTTAAAAACTAATGAGGCTGAATTATTTTGAGGAAAATGTTAACTCTTGGTTCTTTCAATAAAATGGAACTTAGGTGTAAAGACCAAAATATCTGCTGTGAATACACTGGGAAGAAAGAAAGAAGTGAAAAGATTCCTCTCCTGTTTTACCCCCAGTAAACAGATGTTTTGAATAAATTGTCTCACCATCATAAGACGAGTATGAACTCGTCTGTTTGGGAGTCTTTCTATATATTCCACTTATTTAGATATTTTCTTGAGATTTTTGATAGAATTTAAGGAAAGCAGAAATATGCATTTGAGGTTAATAAAAGGGGCTGTTTTCTTACAGACACTGCCCAAGTGTTTTACATCATTTGCTAACATCTATTCTTTTCATCATTTTGTGTTGCCACTACCATAAGAAGGGCATTTCCAGAGTGAAGCTTTCAGAAGACAGAGTGGAGTCATATTTTCAATTCATGTGATTAGAA
>NW_011435014.1:0-567 GCF_000754665.1 Bison bison bison
CTGCCAAGTAGGAAGAAGTGCAGAAACATTTCCACATGTTTCTAATTTGGTGGGAGAGAAAGCAGCTAAAGCAGCTTTACAAAATACACAATTTCAGTAGTGATAGCAGGTCTCCTGCTGCTGAGCTGTTTGGACACACATCTTCATTGTTGGAAAGATGTACTTAGGTTGCTCCACAGAACAGCCGCTCTTTAGAAGGAAAGATAGCTCAGAATTGGGAGGAAATACTCGGAGAGAGAATACTAAGAAAAAAGGAAAGAAAATAGGAGTGAGTGGAATCTTGTTTTTAGATGAGACTTTGTTTGCTTTATCTGTCTCAAAAAAAGAACATATGAGTGAGCTTTTAAGGAAGAAATATACATCTGTACACCTAGATGTAGTTATCAATGAACCCAGCTTGAGGATAGTCATTCCAGGCACCAGCTCTCACTGGGCTTCCCTCGGGTGAAGGGGAAGGGGAGCTGTCCAGTGGTGTCTGCAGACACTTCCGTGGGCTTCTCTTTCCCTTCCGAGCCCTCTGTAATGCTGGACACCAAGGGTGTGGACCTCTAGCGACAGCCAGGAGTC
>NW_011435015.1:0-668 GCF_000754665.1 Bison bison bison
AGTTGTTTCAAGCTTGGGGTTTTTACAAATGATGCTCCTAAGAAACTTCTTGAGAATGTCTTTTTGTGACCACATGCTGCTATTTCTATCTTATATAAATATAAGAAGTAGAATTTCTGTGCTATAAGGCATATTAATTTTCAATTTTTATAACTCTAATAATTTAACTTAACTCCAGTGATTTAACAACTATAACAATTTAACTTCCACCAACTGCCTATGAGAGCTCCTGTTTTTTCACAACTTTGCTATCAATTCAGTATTGTCAGTCTTTTAAGTTTAGTACTCTGGCGAGCATTTAGTTGTACTTTGTTTTATTTCAATTTGTACCACATGATTACCAACGAGGACGAACACTTCCACATGGTTTTGGCCACAGAAGACTTTCCTACGGGACTGGTTAGAGAACGGTGTACATATTCCCACTGGACTGTCTTTTTTCTCGTTGTTGTGTAAAAGTTTCCTATAAATTCTGTGTATATGTTGCGATTATGTTTACCCACATGTTTACTATTTTCTGATATTCTTTATTCATTCCTGCATTCCTTGGCTTCCATGTGGCAGATATTTCATTGGCATTGAATCACTCCTTTTAGTGTTTCATTAGAGCTGCTCTGCTGGTGATGAATTCCCTTAGTTTGTGTTTGTTTGAATCTCTTAAATTCACG
>NW_011435016.1:0-536 GCF_000754665.1 Bison bison bison
AGTCATATGTGTTGAATCAAGATTTTGCATTTAACCATCTCTCAAAAAGGAAGAGAGCTTCACCTGCACATGTTTCTTTCAAAACCGTCCATTGCTTTTCAATTCTGGGGTTTCTCTCTTGCCTTGTTCAGTTAGCCTTAACAGTAAAAATCAACGAAAACTACATAAAGATTCAAAGATACCAACAAAGGACAGCTTCTGTTTCTGAAATCATCTTTCCATTTAGTAGAACACGAGCTCTATTCTTTGTATTTTGCCTAGGGAATTAGCAATGTCCTGGTTCAGATGGCAAGGCATCCGCGCGCAGGAGACTGGGGTTTGATCCCTGGGTCGGGAAGATCCCGCCGGAGAAGGAAATGGCAACCCACTCCCAGTATCCTCGCCTGGGAAATGCCACGGACAGAGGAGCCTGATGGGCCGCAGTCCATGGGTTGTATTAAAGTTGGGCTCAACCCCAGCAACTACGAACACAAGTATTTCCAAAGACCACACTCAAGTGTGTGTGTGTGTGTGTGTGTGTGTGTGTGTGTGTGTGT
>NW_011435017.1:0-657 GCF_000754665.1 Bison bison bison
AATGGGTGAATTTAACTCAGATGACCATTATATCTACTACTGCGGGCAGGAATCCCTCAGAAGAAATGGAGTGGCCATCATGGTCAACAAAAGAGTCTGAAATGCAGTACTTGGATGCAATCTCAAAAACAACAGAATAATCTCTGTTTCCAAGGCAAACCATTCAATATCACAGTAATCCAAGTCTATGCCCCAACCAGTAACGCTGAAGAAGCTGAAGTTGAATGGTTCTATGAAGACCCACAAGACCTTTTAGAACCAACACCCAAAAAGATGTCCTTTTCATTATAGGGGACTAGAATGCAAAAGTAGGAAGTCAAGAAACACCTGGAGTAACAGGCAAATTTGGCCTTGGAATACGGAATGAAGCAGGGCAAAGACTAATAGAGTTTTGCCAAGAAAATGCACTGGTCATAACAAATACCCTCTTTCAACAACACAAGAGAAGACTTTATACATGGACATCACCAGATGGTCAACACTGAAATCAGATTGATTATATTCTTTGCAGCCAGAGATGGAGAAGCTCTATACAGTCAGCAAAAACAGACCAGGAGCTGACTGTGCCTCAGACCATGAACTCCTTATTGCCAAATTCAGACTGAAAATTGAAGAAAGTAGGGCAAACCACTAGACCATTCAGATACGACCTAAATC
>NW_011435018.1:0-502 GCF_000754665.1 Bison bison bison
CGGTACTTGGCACCCTTGATGCGACCCACAAACGTGCCCCGACATCCCGGTCTCCCTCGAGAGGAACACCGAGGTTTTCCAGCACCACTTCCTCTGAGCCCCTTCTACCCTCCTGATCTGGACAGGAGGGTCGACTCCCCTGCTTTGTCTGGAAGGGGTTCCCGACCTTCCGGTCGCACCTCAGGATGAGGCCGGTCTCACGACGACATTCCAGACGTGGCCTCATGGGTGGTTTCACATTCCGAAGGACCCCGATTTCCCGGTCCCCTCTTGATAAGAACCCGATGCCCGGACACCTCTTCGAACTCCACCCTATGAACGAAGTCAACACGAAGGGGCAGTGACTCGCCCGTGCATCGTCGGGAAAAGATCCCCAGGTTTCAAATACCGCTCGACAAGTGGCCTGTCTCGCCGGGAACACCTCGAGAGGCAAGCGGAGTTCCATGCCTCAACCCAAGACGAGGCCTGACTCTCCTGTCCCAAGTCTGCAGGGACCCTGGGA
>NW_011435019.1:0-580 GCF_000754665.1 Bison bison bison
ACAATCAAGATCTTCATGATCCAGATAATCACGATGATGTGATCACCGACCTAGAGCCAGATATCCTGGAATGTGAAATCAAGTGGGCCTTAGAAAGCAGCACTACGAACAAAGCTAGAGGAAGTGATGGAATTCCAGTTGAGCTATGTCAGATCCTGAAAGATGATGCTGTGAAAGTATTGCACTCAATATGCCAGCAAATTTGGAAAACTCAGCTGTGTCCACAGGACTGGAATGGTCAGTTTTCATTCGAATCCCGAAGAAAGGCAATGCCAAAGAATACTCAAACTACCGCACAGTTACACTCATCTCACATGCTAGTAAAGTAATGCTCAAAATTCTCCAGGCCAGGTTTCAGCAATACGTGAACTGTGAACTTCCTGATATTCCAGCTGGTTTTAGAAAAGGCAGAGGAACCAGAGATCAAATTGCCAACATCTGCTGGATCATGGAAAAAGCAAGAGAGTTCCCGAAAAACTTCTATTCCTGCTTTATTGACTATGCCAAAGCCTTTGCCTGTGTGGATCACAGTAAACTGTGGAAAATTCTGAGAGAGATGGGAATACCAGACCACCCGACC
>NW_011435020.1:0-550 GCF_000754665.1 Bison bison bison
CAACATATGGAGGCTGAACAACACGCTGCAGAATAACCAACAAATCACAGAAGAAATACAAAAAAGAAATCAAAATTTGCATAGAAATGAATGAAAATGAAAACACAACAACCCAAAAACCTGTGGGACACTGTAAAAGCAGTCCTAAGGGGAAAGTTCGTAGCAATACAGGCATACCTCAAGAAACAAGAAAAAAGTCAAATAAATAATCTAACTCTACACCTAAAGCAACTAGAAAAGGAAGAAATGAAGAACCCCAGGGTTAGTAGAAGGAAGAAATCTTAAAATTAGGGCAGAAATAAATGCAAAAGAAACAAAAGAGACCATAGCAAAAATCAACAAAGCCAAAAGCTGGTTCTTTGAAAGGATAAATAAAATTGACAAACCATTAGCCAGACTCATCAAGATACAAAGGGAGAAAAACCAAATCAATAAAATTAGAAATGAAAATGGAGAGATCACAACAGACAACACAGAAATACAAAGGATCATAAGAGACTACTATCAACAATTATATGCCGATAAAATGGACAACGTGGAAGAAATGGAC
>NW_011435021.1:0-501 GCF_000754665.1 Bison bison bison
AAGAAAGCAAACCTGCTGACACCTTGGTTTTGGACTTCTAGCCTCCAGGATTGTAAGAAAATCCATTTACCTTGTTTAAGCCACTGCATCTATGGTATTTGGTTATGGTAATTCTAGCAAAGCAATATAGTGGGTTCTGTAACCCATTTGTTCCCTAACCAGCAAATAAGGGTTGTAGGTATAGGAAAATGACCAAGAAATGACCACTTCCTTGAAAGTGCCTCTCTCTACTCCCCACCCAAGTCAAGATCATGTTCCTGATGCAGACTCAAAGATGAGTAATCTCATTAAAAACTAGAAAGATAGAGCACGGTGGTATCTCATCTATCTGTTTAGTTCACTTGTTTGGTCTCACCAAAACCTATGGATCTTAACAGATGATAGTGAACTTCTGTAAACTGTTGATAGGCTCAAGTTGCAGCTATTATCTGGATATGGTATCATCACTGAAGAACATGAACCAACACAGCCCCCTTGTACTTGGTACATATGTATTAACTG
>NW_011435022.1:0-654 GCF_000754665.1 Bison bison bison
ATGTGATGGTTTTCACATTGTACACTTTAAAATTATCCATTGTTATGTATCAATTATCTCTCAGAAAAGTTGGAGAAAATAATTTTAATTTCACCTACTTTACTGTTATGGACTGAATGTTTGTCTCCCCCAAATTTATATGTTGAAATTCTAACCCAGTGTGATGGTATTAAGAGGTTTTAGCTTTGAAAGGTGATTAGATGGTGAGCATGGAGTCCTCGTGAATGGGATTAGTGCTCTTATAAAGGATACCTCAGAAAACTCTATAACCATGCAGGACACAGCAAGAAAATGT
Source organism: Bison bison bison (assembly GCF_000754665.1). Taxonomy (NCBI): domain Eukaryota; kingdom Metazoa; phylum Chordata; class Mammalia; order Artiodactyla; family Bovidae; genus Bison; species Bison bison. Next base: position 296 of record NW_011435022.1, read on the forward strand.
CCGTCTGTGAACAAGGAAGTGGGCTCTCACCCAGCACTAAATCTTTTGGCACATTGATCTTGGAGTTCCAGACTCCATAACTGTGGGAAATAAATGTTTGCTAGTAAAGCCATCTGTCTATGGTATTTTTGCTACAGCAGTTCAAATGGACCAAGATACCCAGCACCAGAGTTTCTGGGTACCCTCAGGGGTTCAGACTGCAATTGAAATCATACTTTGAGAATAAGATTATACTGACTAGATTAAAAGCACAGCTATGTGCCATTCATAAGAAAATATCTAAAGTGTAAGTTGACAGTATTTACTAGGGTGACAAAGATAGACCAAAAATATAGTCATGTGTTGTTAGAATCAGGCTA
>NW_011435023.1:0-645 GCF_000754665.1 Bison bison bison
TCCCCATCTATTTCCCATGAAGTGATGACACCAGATGCCATGATCTTCGTTTTCTGAATGTTGAGCTTTAAGCCAACTTTTTCACTCTCCTCTTTCACTTTCATCAAGAGGCTTTTGAGTTCCTCTTCACTTTCTGCCACAAGGGTGGTGTCATCTGCATATCTGGGGTTATTGATATTTCTTCCAGCAATCTTGATTCCAGCTTGTGTTTCTTCCAATCCAGCATTTCTCATGATGTACTCTGCATATAAGTTAAATAAACAGGGTGACAATATATAGCCTTGACATACTCCTTTTCCTATTTGGGTTAGGTTAGGGTTAGCATACACATATTTTAATGACTTTGAATATACACACAGAAATCAGTAGTAAATTACAGACAGCTGTCCCAGATTGTAACATAATATGCCCTAGATATTATATGAATGTCCCAGATATTCTAACTCCCAAGTCCTACTCCACTGGCGTCTTCAAGCTTTGGTGTTTCAAAACATTTCCCAGAGGGAAGAGTCTAAAACTGAAGCATTCGTAATGTCTCAGCCCCTGGATTTTCCGATTCTGTACGTGCGATGTAAAGTCCAATAGTTCTGACGCGTGTGGCCTACAGACAGAAGCCCTGAGAAATACTGCAGGGCGGCATGGAGG
>NW_011435024.1:0-541 GCF_000754665.1 Bison bison bison
ACTGAATCAAGGGATGGTGATAAACTAAGAGTGCAGTCAACCTTGGGTGGACAAAGGATCTTTTGAAACATATACCAGAATTAACACACTGGATTGTGATAAATTATTGGTTGTGTATTTTCTTCAGAGAATGAAGAAACAGTTGAAGCAGTAAACAGCACGGAAACACTGGATGGTGATAAACTATTGAGTGTGTTTGATACATGTTGAATGAAGAGAAACTGGAAGCATGACACAGAGTAAAACTTGGGACCATGGTAAACTTCTGAGTGTGTTTTATCTAGAATGAATTAAAGAAGGACTTGAAACTCATCATAGAACCGAAACAGTAATTGTGATAAGCTACTGACCATATTTTATTTGGAGAGGATAACGAAGTACATGAGGCATGCCCCAGTACTGGAACACTGGATAGTGGTAAACTACAGGGAGTGTTTGACTCAATCAGACAAATGGACACTTCAAGTCTGTAATAGCACAGCATCAATGAATGATGATAATTTATAGGGTGTGTTTTACCTGGAGGGAATGAAGGAGGCTC
>NW_011435025.1:0-558 GCF_000754665.1 Bison bison bison
GATTTAGGTCATACCTGAATGGTCTAGTGGTTTTCCCTACTTTCTTCAATTTAAGTCTGAATTTAGCAATAAGGAGTTCATGGTCTGAGCCAGTCAGCTCCTGGTCTGTTTTTGCTGACTGTATAGAGCTTCTTCATCTTTGGCTGCAAAGAATATAATCAATCTGATTTCAGAGTTGACCATCTGGTGATGTCCATGTATAGAGTCTTCTCTTATGTTGTTGGAAGAGGGTGTTTGTTATGACCAGTGCATTTCCTTGGCAAAACTCCATTAGTCTTTGCCCTGCTTCATTCCGTATTCCAAGGCCAAATTTGCCTGTTACTCCAGGTGTTTCTTGACTTCCTACTTTTGCGTTTCCAGTCCCCTGTAATGAAAAGGACATCTTTTTTAGGTGTTAGTTCTAAAAGGTCTTGTAGGTCTTCATAGAACCATTCAACTTCAGCTTCTTCAGCATTACTGGTTGGAGCATAGACTTAGATTACTGTGATATTAAATGGTTTGCCTTGGAAATGTAACAGAGATCATTCTGTTGTTTTTGAGTATTGCATCCAAGTACTG
>NW_011435026.1:0-776 GCF_000754665.1 Bison bison bison
CAGAGTCTGCCTACTTTCTGCTTGTGCTTTCACCTAAACCTCTGACTTTACGGGGGGCTCTCCCCCATTACCTCTCTCTGAAAAAAGAGTTAGCTTACAGTTCCAGTTAATAATTCCTGGGTGTGACAGTGTTTAACCTACAAACTCCTTTGGAAATCCTCTAGCCTACCTGAATAGGTTTTTCCGGCCACATGTGATTGTTCAGAGCCTCCCAACTGTGAGGGGCAGGAGATGTTCTAAACTGTCTAAACACAGATTCTTTTGAGTAGTTAAAAGATTGATTAGAAATTGTATTGGTGAATGGTTTTTCTACTTGTTGGGCCATTGTTTGCTGCTCAGTTTTCCATATCCCTTACCTGCTGTGTCCCTGGCAGTGTATTGATTATATAATTGCTGTAAGTAGTAGCTTTAATGTTGTAACCTGGGACCCTTGAGTTAATTCTTTTTCTTTGTTATAGCCCACCACACCGTTGCTCTGTAGGAATGCAACTTTACCTAAGGTTTTTTTGGAGGGTGGCTCCTGACCAACCACCTTTAGAGAAAAATAAAGTTTTACTGAAGAAAAGGTCTTAAAAATGTTAACAGGCCTCCGGGCCAGAAGATGATGCAAATCACCGAAGCGTTTGCATATGATAAGTTTGCAGGAAGAAAGCCTGGTTTGCTGCAAGACTCTACCCCTTCCCCCATTATCCTCTATGCATTACTTAAGGTATAAAAACTACTTTGAAAAATAAAGTGCGGGGCTTGTTCACCGAAACTTGGTCTCACCATGTCGT
>NW_011435027.1:0-534 GCF_000754665.1 Bison bison bison
ATATACAATGGATTAAAGACAATCTCTTTAACAAGTGGTACTGGGAAATCTGGTCAACCACTTGTAAAAGAATGAAACTAGAACACTTTCTAACACCATATACAAAAATAAACTCAAAATGGATTAAAGATCTCAACGTAAGACCAGAAACTATAAAACTCCTAGAGGAGAACATAGGCAAAACACTCTCTGACATACATCACAGCAGGATCCTCTATGACCCACCTCCCAGAATATTGGATGGGCCAAAGATCTAAATAGACATTTCTCCAAAGAAGACATACAGATGGCTAACAAACACATGAAAAGATGCTCAACATCACTCATTATCAGAGAAATGCAAAGTTGTTTTTAATAAAACAACTATTCATGATAGATAGCAGCCCAGACTTCCTTTCCCTTTGCTATCTGGTCAATTGATCGGGTCCCATGGAACCCATTTTTTAATAAGAGACATGTGGCCCTCAATTGACTCCAGTAGCTTATTTATTGAATTCCTAGCATTTCGAAAGGTTGCAGTCTGCTGCTCAGAAT
>NW_011435028.1:0-529 GCF_000754665.1 Bison bison bison
ATAGGCTCAGTAATGAATTCTACAACACAGGGAGCATAGCTAATATTTTGTAATGACTGTAAATGGAAAACAACCTTTAAAATTTATTAAAAATATAAATAAATTTTAAAATAAAAAGAATTCTATACCCAGTAGGAAAAAAAAGTTTTTATAATGAATGGGAAAAAGTAGATTCTTTTTGAAAAAGAATAACTGAGGGAATTTGCTTCATAAGACTCCTCCTTCCATCCATCTTAAAATACATTTAAAGAACTGAAAAACAATGTTAATGAGGATAAAGAAAACAGTACCAGATGTAAACCTGGATATAATTTAAGCAATGGAAAACACTGGATATACTACATATTTTAACATGTATGAAACAGCAATAATTGTCTTATTACCAATTTTTGAAGTTTATGGACTAGACAGGTAGATAGAATTGTTGTTCCGTCACTCAGTCATGTCTGACTTATTGTGACCCCATGGACTGCAGCACACCAGACTTCCCTGTCCATCACCCCCTCCCAGAGCTCACTTAAACTCATTT
>NW_011435029.1:0-503 GCF_000754665.1 Bison bison bison
CCTGGGGTTTTTTCCGGATGATGCACGGGCGAGTCACTCCTTTCGTGTTGACTTCATTCACAGGGTGGAGTTCGGAGACGTGTCCGGGCATCGGGTTCTTACCAAGAGGGGACTGGGAAATCAGGGTGCTTCGCAATGTGGAACCACCCACGAGGCCACGTCTGGAATGTCGTCGTGAGACCGGCCTCATCCTGAGGTGCGACCGGAAGGTCGGGAACCCCTTCCAGACAAAGCAGGGGTATCGACCCTCCTGTGGAGATAAGGAGGGTAGAAGGGGCTCAGAGGAAGTGGTGCCGGAAAACCTCGGTGTTCCTCTCCAGGGAGACCGGGATGCCGGGGAACTTTGTGTGGGCGCATCAAGGGTGCCAAGTACCGTTTCGACCTCCAATTCCTAACGAGGGACTTCTCCTGAGACGCTGTAGCGGGAAAGGGCTTCATCTTGCGATGACGGGGTAACCACGTGGTTTTTCCGAGTTGCGGCGGGATTCTCGAGTTACGACGGG
>NW_011435030.1:0-563 GCF_000754665.1 Bison bison bison
ATTCGGCTTCCAGGACACCCGACGACCGGCAGTCCCGTCTCCACCTGGGGGCTCCTTTGGCTTGCCTCAGGCAATCCCGGGGCTTGCACCGACTCCAGCCAGAGCCCCGGCCCCCGCCCCACCCCCTGCCTCGAGGGGATCGCGCATGCGCATGTGCGCGCGCACGCACAGATAGATGTGCCCAAACGGGGCATCTATCTTGTTCACTTATACCGTGGGTGGATCTATGCCTGGGAGTCGGACTGCTGGACCATAGGCTACTTCCACTTTTAGTCCTTCGGGAACCTCCATATTCTTTCCATACCGGCTCTACCCACGCCCATTCCTACTCACCGTGGAGGAGAGTTCCCTTTGACTCCACATCTTCTCCAGCATCGGTTATTGACAGACATCGCAGTGAGGCCCAGTCGGACTCATGTGCAGTGGTCCCTCCTTGGAGTTTGGAGTTGAGCCTCTCCAATCATTAGTGACGTGGAGCAAGATGACCTTTTGGAAATGCAGATGCAATGCTGTCACCTCCCTGCTCCAACGGCTCTCGTATTTTCCCAGCATATTGAAGATAC